>NW_007360999.1:82870-118517 GCF_000409485.1 Glarea lozoyensis ATCC 20868
AGTCTTGGTACTGCATACCTGCTAGCAAGCAATCTTGCAGTTTTTGCAAAGTCGATTGTAGCACTGATGTTGTCTTTTTGCCCTCTAGCTTTTTTTCGTTCACTTTGCATGATATCCAGCGCGATGCCATACTTCCGTAGGGGCCTCCAGCCGTCGGTACCAAACACATTGTCTTTCCATCGGTCCAATGGTATAATGTATTTCTGCTCGTGCGCCAACCATTCCTCGGGGGTGAGGATCTTTTTTATAAAAGCAAGACGAATCTTGTGGTCGGAACGAATAAGTTTATTATAAAATCGATGGATGCTGGCGAGGTCACTTCCTATGCGTAATGGAAGAGGGAATGGTCGCGGCATCGTGTAATTGATTCAGAGTCGGAGGAGGAGTGCCCAAACTCGTCTATACACTGTCGGCGGTCGATATGATGGTAATGGTTGGGCAGATTGACTTGGGCCGAACAAAAACCCAGGAGCTTGGACCATTAAGATGCAAGTACCTGAGCCTCGGTATGGTCGGAAGCAGTATCGGCTCATAAGGAGAATGATCGGCACCCTTCGGCCCGCTGCCAGATAACATCTAAGACTGGACGTGCACCGTTGGCGGTAAGAAGCCCAGCATGGCGTTAGGAATTTTATTTATCACTTTCAGAATACAGAACTCAAACACAACAACACCAAAAAAAAAAAATGTTTGATTTGTAGCTATAGTGGCTTTGGGACCCCATCAGCAAGAAGTCTTTCAATCGGTTAACATTCGACGTAGGTTTCAAGAGTAGAACATTTGCCAGAGAGTGTATATATTAATTCTATGCAAAACAGTTTAGGTAAAGTCAAACATCATACAATCAAACACTCGGGACGAAAATATAGGACGAGCAGGATGCCATCCAGACACGCCCACCTCCAGGCCATCGACTATGCGAAACTTGCGCTTGCATAGGTCGTATGAAAACAATTGTGGTGCGAGGCATTTAGACAAGCCCATAAAGCGGTCTGGGAAGCTCAATGTCGAACTCTGGAGAGGAAACACGGCGACCGGTCGTCATCACAACCTCCTTGGTTTTAATACCGACGTAAGCTTCTCTACGAGCGGGATTGCCGACAGTGACGGAGCGCGAGGAAAGCCCATAGTAGGCGGCAATGGAGTGAACAAGCCAGCGTCTACTCCGAGTTAGTATACATATTCAACATTCACATCGAATTCCACATCGTATATGCGATTCGACTCGCGGAGAACATACCCAAAACTCGATCCTTTATCGTCCGCCGCCCCTTCCCAGATCTTCTTCTCCCGTTCGAGGAACTTCTCGGCCAGTTCCCGCTCTTTCCTAACCTCGTCACTCATTCGACCATTCTTTCCAATGAACACGATCTCCTCGTCCTCAGAGTCCAGCTCAGGTTCTTCCTCGGAATCGGTACCCTTCATTCGCATACGCTCCTTACGCTCCTGGTCCCTCACGAACTTGCGAACCTCCTCTTCGAGCTCCTGAAGTAGAGTCTTTGCGCCTTTGCTACGCTTGAGCTTCGCCTTAAGTTCTTGCGGAACACGACCTTTTTGACCATCGCGAGCAGCTGCCTTGGTAGCAGAGGAGGATTTGCGCGAGTGAGACGCTTGGGCTTGGGCTTCGATGCGGAGATCCCAGAGCGGAGCGAGATAGTATGGGACACTGTGGACGGGGTGTGTTGGATGAACTTCCCAATCGGAAGGAAGAGGAGGCTGCGCGTTAGGAACGTGCATGAATGCATCTGAAGAAGAAGCGCAGATTAGTTGAGGATATTCTGCGTGACAGTATGCGACAGGCAAGGACGAGTAACATCGCCATCCACCAGAGCCAGCAGTTCACCACATCACACGCGAAGACATACCATTCTCCCATCGTTGTCTACGTCTGCTGCCCTCCTTGCCTTTCAACAAAGCCTCCCGACGCTTCATACTATCCCTCTTCAACGGTTCTTTTCTGGCCCTCACAGACTTGAGAGCCTCGGCTTCGCTATCAGGCGGAATGCTCAAGGTCATACCATTTCTGCCAGCAGATGGAGAAATCGACAAGTCGGCAAGACCTACAGTCAAGTTCGCAGATTCGAGGACCTGCTGGACAGGTGTCGTGGATGGAGCTTGTTGCTCAGGTGGCGGTACTGCTGAATAGATGGCCATTTTGATGCGCTGAAGAATCTGCAGTGAGTTTTGGATGGAGATGAGGATGTTGGGAGTGAGTGTACAGTCGCGTCAGATGGAATTGAAGCTGGCCCGGAGAGGTACTTGGGGACGAATGTTGGAAGCAGATGAGCCATCAGGGGAGAGTCCGGGGAGTCGCGTAGCGATAAGCTCCAAGTCCGGTCCCAAGTCGATGCGTAATCGTTTGAGCCATAATTGGCCAATCACAACCCAAAAGTTCGGTCCGTGTGTGACTCCATCCAGATGAGTCGCACTGTCTCAGAAAGCCTCGGCCAACACCGCCTAGTGCTGGAGAGCGTGCAGATATCACTGGTACGAAGTTAAGGACTTCTTGCATCATATACCCGGATGAGGTTCTGGTGGGCTAATAGTTATGATAAAAAAAATGGGAAAGAATGTTTTAAAACACAGGAAAGCAGTCCTGAATCATTCCATCAATTAATCTGTATTCAAGTCTTCTCCCTTCTATAAATATAACCAATCCTAACCAACCATAATTGTTCACAGGCTTGCAAAAGCCAACTCATAAACCAAACCCAAAGTCAACTTGGCATGCTGCAGCATATGATCAAAACTCAAGTACTTAATCAAATCGTCTGAAGTATGGATCTTCTTGTCGGAATTTGCAAAGGCAGATTCAATCACAAACGCAGAAGGATAACCAGCTTTAGAAGCAGAGGCGTGATCTGAGCATGCATATCCGCACTTTGTCTCGACGTATGGGATATCGCAGTACTGCAATATGTTAGCTATGCACCTGGATATTGATTTGGATCTCAGCTTACCTCTGTAACAACAGTCTTGATGAAAGTCGTAAGCGCAGGGTCCACGAAATCGGTGATGACTCCCACGCTCTCCTTCAACCCAGCATCAAGAGTCCCTTGCACAAAACCAGTCATATCCTGCTGCAACATAGCCTTAACATCTCTCCCGGACTTCTCATACGACGAAAAGATAGCCTGACTCCCAAGCAGTCCACCCTCCTCGGCTGAATACCAATGGAACTCCACGGTATTCTCGCCCTTCCCCTTAATAATATCCTCAGATGTAAGTAGAACCCTCAGCGCCTCAAGAATAGTCACAGTCCCGCTTCCATCATCATCTGCGCCCGGCGCAGAGAAAATAGATGGCAAGAATAGGTTGATGCTATCCTGGTGCGCGCCTACGACGACAGTAGAATTCGCCTTGCCTGGTATCGTAGCGATGATACTATTCTGGCCCCAAGGATGTTCGAACGGCTTCACAAATGCCCCGTATTTATCGGCACCTGCATCTTTGATCAAGGTATCGACCTGCTTGAGTAACCACTCCGAGCTCTGCCGCCCGTAATCCGACTTGTAGTACCTCGTATGGAAAGATGTGAATTGCTCGAGGTTTGCCTTCATGTTCGACTTGGTGAGATTCTTCATCAACGGCACGAGCTCCTTTTGTAAGGTTGGCTTTTTGGGAAACTTGACATCTTTCTTGACGTCGGCGTGGAATTGACCTAGGCCTTCTGTCTCGGTGATGTCCATGAACTGTTGGCCATTCTATTGCCTGGTTAGCCCGATATTTTAAACCCTTAGCAACCGGACTTACTCTTCTCAACTCCCACTTCTCCTCCTCAGTAACCCATCTCGTTTCTCCAGGCGTGAGTTCGATCAGATATAGCTCGTCTGGGACGTTGGCAGCGTTAATGACGACTTGATCCGTCTCGTGTTTTTCGACGAATCGGGCGGAGACGAGAGTGGCAGAGAGCGCCAGCGCTGATAATGCTGAAATCTTCATTTTAACTGTGTTCAGGGAAGAATGATATGTGTTATTTGTATGTTCAATGGGGGGGGAGCTGGATGTATGAAGCTGGATTACGACAGCTTGGGTGGCTGATTGTAAATAGAGCTGCAGCTGCGAGCTGGGTTGGCCCGGTGTCAGGCCGGCCCGAGCTTAGGTACGACATGCTACCTCCTCTATTTTGCTTCGTTATATTGTTATTCTTTCATCTGGTTCTCTCTGGAGGGCCTAGTATACTGCACAGAGCAATAAAATAAGAATTATTATAGAGATTCAGTTTCTCGAGTATGTGTTACCCTCGCAACAGTCCAAATGAGTGGCGGGACCTTGCTATTATTGACGACTTGAGTTGTAATGTAGAGTCGGTAAGTATTTTCATTAGTGGTGATCTATTCTTAACATAGCCTTAGAAGGTCTTGTTTGCCCAAGATATGAGACAAAATACACGATATTTATCAACTTCATCGAACAAATATCCTGTTTGGACCGCCTCCCATATCGTCCACCATAAGCTTCTCTCGTGAAAGGGCCGTCAATCGTTCGAAGTAGTCTGACAATACTCGAATCTGCTCTAGATTTCGGACGCAATCAAAGCCGAGTCTCGATACTAGACGTCAAATCATCCACCCTTTATATGTTCAGACACTGGCTTCCCCGTATTATCATGCTCCTGTTGTTCTGAGCTACTCCCATAACCTTTCCCACCTCCAGCAGCCAACAAGCTCTTCTTCCCCTCTTCACAAGGTCGAGCCTGGCCAATCTTAATCATACCAACAGCCTTTGTGAGAACAGAAGCATCCTTTGAATCAGCATCTTCATACAATTCCCTATCCCCCCGACCCTCAAGCCTATCCATTGGGTCCAGAACATCACTACAAGCATACAGAACCCAGACACGAAACGAGACTCTGATTGTAGTCACGACATATATCCAAGCCAAATCCTCAGCTTCTATAAATCCTAACGCTACATCTAAAGCTCGCTTTTCTACGTCATGCAAGCTCTCTGCCGGACGATGGCATTCGGCCAGAATTACGTTTGTTAAAGTACTATCGTCCCTGTCATCGTACCTTGTGACCAGTATATCAGCTTTCGGACTCCAGGGGAAAGGATCCGTAGTGACTGAGTAGGTGTCGGTTTCATTGAAAGCTCGCTGGAGGTATGCCTGCCAGAATGCAGAGGAGTTGTGCTCAATGTCCTCGACTGCTACTTGATAGAGTTTTCGCAGAAGACCGGTTTGGGGAACGATGCTCATGATCGCTGGCTCATGAGGGATCTATTGAGTTTGGTTTCAAAATTGGTGGATAGCGGCTGAGTGTGATTTATAGTGCTGTTTCGCCAAGATCAGCATTATAAAAAACGTGTATAAAAAGCAGTTACTCACGTGAGAATGGAATTTCCCAGGTGACGAATGCGAGTAGAAATAGGGTTTGAAAATTGTGTGGAAGAGAGGGACTTGATAAGACAAGCTGAGGTAATGTGATAACCTTGTAGATTCTTGTCAGACGGTGAAGCGAAGAATTCTACAGGCTCAACCAGACAGTAAGCCCTCCTTCTCAATACATATCGATAATGACCTTTCATAACCTAGTTTTTTGACAGCCTGCCGCAGCAGCGAGTCCAGAGACATTCAGTTAGCCTTCCATGAGCGGGGTAGTTTTTCTAATACTTGATTGGTAGATGTCCGCCCAGACTTGTAGGTCCTAGGGTGGTTCGTAACTCTGGTCATTGCCAAGACGAAAGGATAGTCCCATTCTAACTGAAAAGAATTAGGGGTATATACGTAAGGTAGCGCTTAAGAAATACTTAAACTAATTGGAATTCGTTCACATCATGTCAAAATACTGAAGGTTAAACGGCCAACAAAATCTCATAACGTACATAAGTCCCGCTCATCGACTCTTCACCTGTTGAACTCGACGAGGCGCAAATGAATGGCTCATTTCGTAGCAATAGCAGGCTACCAATAGACGGGTCATTTCTCGTTCCTTACTTACGTGGCCTCAAGCTGAAATGCTTGTCAAATTTTTCACGTACCTGGACTCATCCCGCCGGCGGAAGATCTGGAAGTGTCTGGGAATCGGGATAGGGAACGGGAATAATTCATACCGTCATCCGACGTACACGCGTTGCGGCGTTCAAGGAAAGTTAGCCGAACTGAAAGTTGACGGAAAATGAGAACTGGGAGAAGATAAAGTGTAAGCCGGAGGTGATGTATGGGAAACGAAACAGCATTTTTGAGCAGGCCTTTGGGATCAAATCTAGTCAGTCGCAGATTAGTTGATGTTATGGGTAATTTAGATTATTGTCATATAACGGCTCTGTTGAGAGGACGCCTGATGACCTGAAAAGGACCACTCCAAAATTCGTTTTCTTGATACCTCAAGCTATGATGAAATAGCAGAGTCAACAGGCCCAGTCTTTGTCTTCATTTCAGAGATACAACAATGTCCGGGAAGCTGTCTCCATTATAAACCGGGTTTTGTGAGCATGGAGCTAGATGAAGACGAGGTCTGTATCTCTCTGATTCCAAGATGATCTTCCACGATCCAAACTTGCCGGTGGTCATTTGGGTTTTGACTTTCAAGCGGAACTGTCTTCAGAACGAGGGATTATCAGAGCTTCATACATTGCGGATGTGACGAGTACCTTCCATGACAACATAGCGAACGTATATCTCGTGGGAAAGATCAACAACAAAACCACTTGTGTTGTCCGCAGTCGCTATCAGCAGTGATGAGCGCAGACTCTCATACGAGTTGTCTTGCAACCGTGAGGGGGTTTTCGAACGGGAGCCCTTCAGTCCACGAAGCCACTAGCTTCTTTGTCTGAACAAGTTGCATGCGAGATATTCGTCGTCGTTCTTCCGGTTTTGAAAGCCGAAGCTGTATTCTGTGGTGGCTGATGGATATGAACGCTTCACAGATTCCGAAGTTGAATATTGTGACGGCTATGAAGGTTGGCTTATTTGAAAATGACTCATTCGCAGTCGTAGGAATAGATATATGGATATAGCAGATCAGATTCATAGAAAGTCCAGTTAACGGTAACATGGACCACCAGTAGGTCCTTTGAGATAAGTTTTAGCACGGCGAGATTTGCGTTTCGAGTCTAATTTGCGGAAAAGGGACCTTATCCAGGACATCTTCTCTACTGGTACATACGGTATTACTGGCGCCAATAGCTCCGTTTCAGCAGGTCCAAACGTCATCCACATTTTGAGAATGTAAGAAACTGCCCCAGGGGTCTCACACCACGTATTATAGAATACTTGAAGAGCGTACCATACCTCGCTTGAGCCCTCGCAATCATTCTCCGAGTAATATAGTAAATCGTGATAGGGTGTTTGAAGTGCGCTGAAAAAATATGCGTTGTGATAATGAATTGCGCGGACTAGTTTCAACAGTTGCTCGGCCATGCGATTTGAGAGTTCAAGTGCATACCGCGGATTCGCTGTGAACTTGGAATTGTTGGCGATAAAAGGAGAAAATGGAACCATTTCTTGGATCTGAAGACGAAGTTCGATTGGCAGAGCCTGACAAGTGACTTCGGAGGCGAAGGCAATGGCTCTGAGATCCTGTAACAGTTTGAACTTGAGTATCGCAAGAGCAACTAGGTTATACAGTTCCGTTGATGGTACACAAAAATGTCGAACGTCCTCGAATACATCTTGATCCTTCCTAAAACCCTCTCTTACTTCTTTCAGGTCGTAGTTAGGTTTGCTTTCAGCAATGGCATAATACTTTATAAAATCATATGCTTCTTGAAGTTGCCCTATTCGTAACATAAGGAATGATCCTACATATCGTACTCGGAAATTGTCGCCGGGATCTAAGCGTAAGACCTCTCTCATGCTGTTTATTTTCGCTTGAACTGCACTTCTTGTTTGTATATCGTCGAGAGCGTGAAACAGATTGCGCTGAGTAATGACGTACAGCCGATTTAAATCTCTTGGATAAGATGAGCCCACTACATTTGCAAACACTGCCGCTTGCATGATGGCTCGAAGCTTGAGCTCTTCTTCTTGGATTGTGTTGTAGGCATTCTTGATTTTATTGCAAGTCCCCTCGTGGCTTTCGCTGTGGGCATCTTGATGATCATGACAGCAGTAGTATATCACTTTACAACTTGAGCATCGAGAGAGCGGTGCTGTCTCCTTGCCGCAGAGTCCACAGCCTTCATTGAGAGTGCGCTGTGGAAATTGCGCTACATCTGGGTCATCCATTATATTGGATGAGAAATCTTCCTCAACGCAGGGGAGAAGTCACCGTTCTGCAGATTACGGTTAGTCTAAAATCCTAGAGAATTATTTTAACGTATTGAAGAAGCATACGATTCGTTTACGACACTTCCAGATCCCCTGTTGAAAGTTGAAACTTGAAAGGCGATTATGCAGCGTTCTAAGTGGGCTGGATCGTGATGATAAGTGCGCTCAGATCGCATCATCTTCATGTGAATACCGAAAATATAGAGTAACAGCATAAGTTGTTCAGATCGCGATGCTCTTTACCTGGAAGTAGTAAACCAACGTTGGACGTGGGTCGAGCTCGTGCTGCACGATATTGGATTGGCTGTTGGATGTTGGGTGCACGCCCCTCTCTGTAGCTGAAAAATATGGGGCTATCGGGTTAGACCCATCGCGGGGAGGCTGTCATTAAATTTAGGTACAAAGAGTCAGAAAGGCTAAAGGTAATTGATATTTGGATATTTAAGAAAAGTATTCTGAATCAAAAGATACAAGGTGGGAAATGAGCTTTTGGTTTGGATTGAAAAGAGTCATGTGACACGGTCTCCGGGTTAAGTGGGGCAAGTTGCAAATCGCGAGACTTTTGTTGCATGTCGAACTTTATATAAAGTTCGCAAGTGACGTGTCTCGGTGTCCGTAACGTCGGCAATTTTCTACAGCAGCCAATCCTTTACTGGTTGGAATCACCATCGCACCTTTGGCTCTGTCTGCCATCGGACCTCAACTCGTGATTAAATGATATCGAACAAAACTTTATCACGGCCATTAGCGAAACTTACTGAAGGTGTGATGTCGAACTTTAGGATGGTTGCAGAACCTGAGATGAGGAGCCAGAGGAAGATGTGGCTTGATCTCACACGCTTCAGTACGAGAATACCTAGGTACAACAAACGAAATCTCGTTAAGAAGTTACCCAGATACAACCTCAAATCTAGCACAATTACCAAATGCGGGGTCTATATATTTGAAATTAAGCGAACCGGCACTCGGTATGGTACGCGGTACCTAGAGCTTCTTTTTTAATTCCACTCCATTAGAATACGAGTTACCCCATCCACTACCAATTTACCCGCGACGATCTCAACATGCGCTCTATATACTACTGGTGCGCATACGGAGAAACCTGGGGTAACAAGCAGTCCACATCGTAAAAGTACCAAGCGAGAAGGGGATGGACTCGCTTAAGTGACGATTATCTTGACTGGCGCGCCTCGATGCAGGGAAACGGTTAATTCAACAGCATGGAAAGAGAACGGAGGATTTATTTCCCCTAAGATCAGCCAGAATCGGACGACCATGTTCTTGACAAAGACTGTGGACTTGTGAAGGATAGCGTAAAGGCTGTTCCTGAGGGGATTTGCGAGCCAGTAGGAGTATGCCATTTCCTAAGATCTACGAGGTTATTGATGGCTCACAGGGATTGAATTAAAGTCTTTCGGGAAGGAGTTCTGCAAACATACTTGTGCAAGTATAGATTTCCCACCAATTTCAAAGAACTAAGCTACCTGTCCGCGTATAAGTATCTGTGCTTGGATTCTCGTTTATGGTCAAGCACCGGTCAAGCACTTAAACATCGGATCCAACTTGAACCTTGAGTAATTGATTTGGATACCTGAAAGTTTATCGAGTCCTGTTCTTTTCTCGATACTTCACCATGCGGTCAGAAATCTTGATATTGGCGGCTGTCGGTGTCGTTCACGGCCTTCCAGCAGCAGAAGAGCTCAACCGTCGACTTAATAACGGTCTTGGCAAGACACCAGTCCTAGGCTGGAACAGCTGGGTAAGAGACATTTCATTCTGCTCACAACCCAAATATACTTCCTACTGAACCGAATCAAATACTAATCTCCCCCCAGAATCAAGGAGGTTGCAGTGCCGCCAGCGCATCCGTAGCTCTCAAAACCGCCAACGCATTCATCAGTCTCGGACTCAAGGATGCAGGCTACACCTACATCAACATCGACGACTGCTGGACCACCAAATCGCGCGATAGCTCTGGGAATCTTGTCCCAGACCCAAGTAAATTCCCTCAAGGCATGAAATCACTGGCCGATCAGATCCACGGTCTCGGGCTGAAGCTCGGATTGTACGGAGATGCGGGGACGCAGACATGTGGTGGATATCCGGGGAGTCAAGGCCACGAGGTGCAAGATGCGAAGTTGCTGGCGAGTTGGGGCGTGGATTACTGGAAACATGATAATTGTTATACGCCGTGTAAGGATGGGTCTGTACAGACGTGTGGGAATCCTACCGCGAGCACGCAGACTTGGTATCCGAAGATGCGAGATGCATTGTTAGGCTCTGGACGACCAATCTTTTTCTCAATGTGCAATTGGGGAAGGGATAATGTTTGGACGTGGGGTGCGGCGACGGGGAATAGTTGGAGGATGAGCGTTGATAATTGGGGTGGATGGGCGGATGTCGTGAGGATTGCGAGTCAAGCTGCGCCGATTGCTTCGTACTCTGCTCCTTATGGTTTCAATGACTTGGATATGATGGTATGACAATCTGCTCTTTTTCCTTTGCTTTGCGGTCCTGTGCTAACATGAAATCCCCAATAGATCATTGGAAATGGAAAACTCACCGCTGCTGAAGAGCGAACCCATTTCGCTATATGGGCAATTTCTAAATCACCTATTCTCATGGGTACAGACATGACGAAATTATCAACAGAACGTCTGAACCTAATCAAGAACAAAGTAAGAAAACAAACCCTTTCAACTTCCTCTCCCACACCTTCCCTCATCCAACAAACACACATACATGCACAACCCAACCCAACTAACACCCCCAGGGTCTCATAGCAATAAACCAAGACCCCCTCGGCAAAGCCGCAACCACCTTCCGCCCCTCCGGCGCCTCCGCACCCGTCTCCGGCCAACTCTACCCGTACTGGGCGGGTCCCCTCTCCGACGGCGTGGTCGTCGCTCTCGTCGCTCCCAGCGGTGCGCAGACCCTGTCTGTCAAGTTCGCAGACGTACCTGGTCTCGGATCGGGAACGTTTGCTTGGACAGAGCTGCTCAGTGGGAAGACGGGAAGTGGAGAGTCGGTGAGTGCGAGTTTGGGGGCGCATGATGTTGCGGTTTATAAGGTTGTTAAGAAGTGAGGGGGCGTGGGTGGGGATGGAGGAGGAACCACGAAATAGGGAGAGATGGAAGATCAGTGAAAATACTATTTGAATTCTGCTTTACTGCTGTGACCTTGGTTGCATATCTGAGGACGCTAGTTTTATGCTCACCAATGCCCAAAAGCTGTATCAAATTGTTTCATTCACAACCAACTCAAGTTGGTAAAACGGTCAGCTGGTACACCGCGCTTCATTATAGTTACTTGAAACTCAGCTGAGTGAATATAATCCACGACCCATTGATTGATCTTGATGGAATGTGGCTGCATAGTGAAACATAAAGAAGGGCAATTCAGTGAGGCTATGGTTGTAAATAATAACCCCATGTTGGTTGTGCTGATTGTTCCAGAGGCTCATGATATGTTGGTTGGCGCAGTTCTGGTCACCCTCGTGGGCTATTCTCAAACTTACAACCCCCTTATTCTGTTTCTCGCTTACCAAATAATAAGTGCGAAATTTAGAGATCTTTGTCTGGCAAACATTCCAACTCATTATAGTGTGAATGAATGACCAACACCAATATGGTTTCTTATTGTGTCAGATTACTCACATTGAGTTGACTATCATGGTGTTGGTCATAGAACAATATGTGTATAAATAAATACCTGGGCATCTTTCCTGTCTTTCCCTTTTCCATTTCTTCTCTTCAAATCAACATCATCGCCCGACATCAAGTCTCCATGAGTACATATTACCTTCTTTAAAACACATAACTATTATCTCATCATCACCACCCAAGCAAACAACATGCAGCTCGTCAAAATGACCCAGCTGTTAAGCGTTGTCATACTGGCTATGACAAGTCTGACAGAGGCAAACAAGGTAACTCGAACTGCCTCGATCCATAGAATCAACCGTGCTAACTAAGATCCAGAAAGTAAGCGAAATCAAGTGCAACCCAGCTCCACACTTCAAATCATGGTGGCAAGAGGGCTTCGAAGCCGTATACACCGATCTAGGCGTAGAAGGAACAACTGGACGCGTTGAAGTTCTGCCCGGTGGCTGTAGTGAGTTGAGTAAAGCGATACGACATGGAGTTACAACCAATGCCCAGGTTTGCAGCACTGTAAGTTACACACGTCTTATCATGTTGCTCCACAGAAACTGCGTTACTGATATGAAATAGAGGGGAGACAAGATCTACCCGTCGCGTGCATATCTGTCTAGTTATATCCTGGATATCCATAACGTGTGTACGGGTAAGGATCTGCCTCATGATGTCAAAGAAGGGATTCTGGAGGATACTGATGGGTATTATGTGCGGGTTTATAATGATGCGCAATAAACGTATTTAGGGTCGGGCGTTTGGATTCGGGTGTTTTATAGGGAATGGTTTCAATGGAGATATGTGTTATAAGCAGATTCGTTGTTGTGAATGAGAAGTGTGACGGTGACATATGAAGCAGATGAATCAATAGGTCATCTGATTGTATGACGTGAGATAAATGAGATAATGTGGATGTGAGTATAAATTTGTGGAGTTTTGTAGAATCAAAAGAGGTGTTTACTTGTCGGCGAAATTTCTGGACAACAGTGGCATTTAGGGGCAATATAATTCAGATAGGGGTGACTAGATAAGATGACTACTATAAAATGCTTCTGAGTAATGGTTGAATGTCGGAAGACGAGGACAGGGAGGTCATAGGATAGTGCTAGTAAAGAAGTATATCGTATCTCCTTGACCTTGGATTTCACCTCCAAAGTTTCAGATACTCGGGTTTCTTTGCGATAACAAATAACTATAAGATTTATCAAAAAGATTATATGGAAGCAAATAAGGTCTTCACAGGTCACGTGGCCGGCCCACAATCAACCATGTCGGATATTTTTCTTCTCATCGCAAACATGTTTCCAAAACACAACATCAACCTCCTGATGACAGAGATTTGATGTCCTTCGGTGTTGCTCGGTGGCGGAAGCAGCGTGCATCAATCTCTCAACCAGTCTTGCGTGTTTGTTAGGACATGCAAACGACTTGTCGACTCGGCACATTTGTTTTCAACACTACCTACCTAAGTAATTTGGTGCTGGTACCTGGAGCACCCTAATATCTAGAACGAGTACCGGTACGTACCGTATTTTGGTAACTTAAAGCTGCAGATTGTTCGAGGCAAGATACTATCGTCTCCTTAACTAAGTCTTTACACAGAGTTGTTTACATCTCGATTGCGACAAATCTGCCGGTCACTACGTACTGCAACAAATCATGGAGATTTCTCGGTCGAGTTTTGCGACCAGAAAGCACCCACAAAACATCCCGGTCGTAGGAGCACTTGACCGCAAATCTCGGGCAAGACTCGTGGGGAGGAACGCGGAGAACTTCCCGCTCTCCACACCGTCAGAGGCGCTTCAATGGACCCTCTCCCATCTCACTGGCTGAAAGCTTGGTTAGTCTTGGAAATGCTTGTTCGATGGCGGGGAATCCTCCCCTGGTACGTTTGAGTATGACCGAACCTTCTCTGGCGTCTGCGAAGGAAGCAGACAGTCGCGCGGAAAATGGTCTGGGAGCCAATAGCATTTGCAATTCTCGTCGCCTGGATTACCTGAATAGGCAAGGTATTGCTGCTCAGTGGTCTTTCGCCCACGATATCTCTCCCCGGCCGCTTTGGCTGCATCAATTTCAACCACCCTCAGTGGTCATCGGCAGCGGGGTACTGGGGCATCGCCGTTGATGGGACGTCGAAATGAAGATCCAGACCAAATGTACGCCTGTCAGCAGGGTCGCAGTCGTTGAAAGCGAGAATTCGTACAGTAGCACGGAAGGATTGTGGAGGGAGAAAAAGTGATAAGTAGAGTGATGGGCCCCCAGGAGCTGCAGTCTTATCGATTCTTGAACTTTGATTCTGTGTGTGGGTAGTAGCTGCCAAGTAAGTTGAAGAGCAAACCACAACAAGAGATAGCTAACAATATTCAGTTTTCACAGGCGACGACTGCTCCATCATGGCTGACCATTTTTCGCACGACCACAAGGTCGACTCCTCGCCGACTCGTAGTCCCGAATCGCATACGCCTGAGGAGATGTCAATCGGCGAATATGCTCGAACTCGTCTGTCGACCTTGAAGCCACCGATGCACAAGGCGCCGAACCCAATTACACTTCTTCGAATGCTAAATACGAAACAATGGCTATTCTTCCTCTGTGGTTTCGTGGCATGGGTGCGCAATCCTCTATCTACCATACGTTTACGTGTTCTGACATTTCTTAGACCTGGGACGCATTCGATTTCTTCACTGTCAGCTTGACGGTTGAGGATCTTGCCGAAGAATTCGACAAAACAACCACCGACATTACCTGGGGCATTACTCTGGTGCTGATGTTGAGATCAGTCGGCTCTATCGCTTTTGGATTGGCTGCAGATCGATATGGAAGAAAATGGCCGTTTGTCATTAACAACCTTCTCTTCATCGTTCTCGAGCTAGGAACCGGTTTTTGTCAGACTTACAATCAATTCTTGGCCTGTAGAGCTCTTTTTGGAATTGCAATGGGAGGTCTGTATGGTAATGCTGCCGCAACCGCATTGGAAGATTGCCCTGAAGAGGCGCGTGGGTTGATATCGGGAATGCTGCAGCAAGGCTATGCTTTCGGGTACCTGCTTGCAACGGCGTTTGCAAGAGGACTTGTAAATACCACGTCGCACGGTTGGCGTCCACTATTCTGGTTTGGTGCTGGTCCACCTGTTTTGATCATCATTTTCCGATTATGTCTCCCAGAAACGGCAGCATACCAGGAACGTGAGGCCATCAGACAAGAACGGGGGAATATTGGATCTACCTTTATTGCAGAGGGGAAGGTTGCACTAAAGCGGCATTGGCTGTTGCTGATCTACCTCGTCTTGTTGATGGCTGGATTCAATTTCATGGTAAGGCCCAACCTCTGTTGTTTTAATTCATTCCATCGCTAACATCATCAGTCCCACGGTTCGCAAGATCTTTATCCTACAATGTTGAAAAATCAGTACAACTTCAGCCCTAATGCCGTTACCGTCACACAAGTGGTCGCCAACTTGGGAGCAATTTCGGGTGGAACAGTGATCGGTTATTGTTCTCAGATATTCGGAAGACGATTTTCCATCATCTTCATTTGCGTTATTGGAGGAGCGCTGCTCTACCCCTACACCTTCACATCTAGCAAAGCCGTCATCGCTGCAGCATTTTTCGAGCAATTCTGCGTTCAAGGTGCTTGGGGCGTCATTCCAATTCACTTGATGGAATTATCACCTGGATCTTTCCGCACTTTCGTCGTTGGTACATCTTATCAACTCGGGAATCTTGCATCCTCCGCATCTTCAACCATCGAATCCACCATCGGTTCTCAATTCCCTCTCCCACCAAAAGGCCACACCAAGAGATACAAATACGGCCTTGTCATGTGTATCTTCATGGGTTGCGTGTATGCATACGTTATCGTGCTTACTTTCATCGGACCGGAATATCTCAGACGCAGCTTCGATGTTGCTCATGACTCTGACGTCTCTGAAGCGGTTGGACATAATACGATTGAATCTTCGATGAAGAAGATCCATGAACGGGAGGCGATGGGTATGGGGATGAGTGATGCGGATCGTGCGGATATTGAGGAGGTTGAGAAGGGTACTGCGCATGGTACTGAGCGAGTTTAGAAGATACCCTGGAACGGACAATCGTTCTTAGGAATAAGATTTTGGTTACCCATATCAATTCAAATCTTGTTACGATGATGATAAACAGCTACCGTCTCATTGCATTGCACTTCTCTCGTGCCACTCGAACCCAAAATGCGGCTCAGTATCAGACTCGGCATCTAGCTCGTGAAAAGTCCCAGGTTGATCTTTTAGCGACATAAACTTATGAAAGAATGTAATTGATAGCACATTCAGCGTTCTTCTTCATATTTACCATATCCTCCTAAACATTACCATAAACATGTACTCCTTGGGATTGAGGGGGTTTCTCTCTAGTGTGGTGGTGATTTCGGTTGTTTGGATAATAAGAGGCGGCTTTGGCAAGTTTTCAGAATCTTCTAAGTTGTTTTGGTGGGAGTTACCGAGTGGGTGTGGTTTCTATGATTTTGAGGTGCTGACTGAAGCTGCTGCGCATTGTAGAGGCGGCAGTTTTGATGACTGGCAATCCGAATACGATGAGTACGATCGTATCCTCATCAATGTCGTCAGACGGGCCGGAATTGTGTTGAAGAGTACGAAGATGTAAGAAACCGGTACAGAGAGACTCTCAAATGTCTGACCTTGGTTTAGCTGCGGTAGCTTTAAGTTTGGTTTGTTTTTACTCTTTTGATAAAAGGGTTATATTAAGGGTAGCTGTGTAAAGTTAACGGAAGGAACAGTCTTTTTTTTTAATCCGAGCAGTATATCGAGCTCATCACCTCCTTTTCTCAACAAAACTTGTCACATCCTGTAGATTTCAATCACCACAATGACTTCTCCATTCGAATCAGCTGTTCGAAGGCTCGTTTCCGGCGGCGATATCACCCAATTATCTCTCGAAATATACTCCCTTCTTTCCACAACAGAACGACTCTGGCTTCTCGACGGCGACCTAGACTTTACCCAAGGCGTGAAGGCAGTTATACGGTCAGGTTACAACTCTGTGCCTTACTCCAGCGGCGCCATCAAGCGCATCGGCCTTCCCGGAATTCAATTCTCAGACGGACCACGCGGATGTGTGATGGGCAACTCAACCGCATTTCCAGTGCCCATGTCGCGCGCCGCGACATTCGACGTAGAGCTAGAGGAGCGGATTGGGACGGCGATAGGAAAGGAAGTGCGAGCTCAAGGAGGAAATCTGTTTGGTGGTGTTTGTGTTAACTTGGTGAGACATCCTGCGTGGGGAAGGGCGCAGGAATCTTATGGAGAGGATCCTTTGATCCTGTGAGAAACTCATCCCGTCTTCTTTTTCCAATGCGGATTCGATACTGATTTTGAATAGAGGGGAATTAGGAGCCGCTCTCGCTCGTGGCGCACAGCAGAATGTCATGGCTTGCGTCAAGCATTTCGCGCTGAACTCGATGGAGAATTCGCGCTTCAGAGTGGACGTCCAAGTTGACGAACACGATCTCCATGAAGTGTATCTTCCACACTTCAAAAAGATCATCCAAAGCGGCTGTTTTGCAGTCATGAGCGCTTATAATTCCGTACAAGGAGAATATTGCGGCGACAATCGCGTTCTTCTGACGGAGATACTGCGTGATGAGTGGAAGTTTGAGGGATTAGTCATGTCTGATTTCATTTGGGGACTGCGAAAACCGGTTGCGTCGACGAAGAATGGATTGGATGTTGAGATGACATTCCGACAACAGCGAGCACGAGCTCTACCTGCTGCGTTGGAGTCTGGAGAACTAAGTGAGAATGAGTTGAGAGCGCCTTGTCTGCGTCTCATCGCGACTCAACTACGACACTACGCGCAACTCAGTCAAAAGAAGCCTTCTACGGATTGCCTCGCGTGCACAGAACACACAGAACTGGCTCGAAAAGCAGCAGCTCAAGGGATGGTTCTCCTCAAAAACACTTCGTCCACCGGAGCTCCTCCGCTACCATTGTCTCCCACAACAAAACGCGTGGCCTTGGTCGGTAAGCTAGCCTCTCAGCCAAATCTCGGCGACAAGGGATCTTCCAACGTACATCCTCCCTACGTGCGAACGATCTTGCAAGGGTTTCAAGCAAATATGGATTTCGACACTGATTACACCACCGGTTCGGATTCTGCAGCATCCATCAAAAGTGCAAGCGAAGCTGATGTCGCCGTCGTGGTCGTCGGCATGGACGCGCACGATGAAGGAGAATATATCATCACCGACGACTTCACCACCATGACACTTTTCCCCGCTGGTGGGGCAGTTTTCCAGTCGTCTACCTTCTCATCTTCCTCTCAAAGCTAGTCTCACTTTTCCTGACCGTCTCACGCGGCGGCGACCGCGCGAGTCTCGGGCTCAGGAACTCGGATTCAGACCTGATCAGACGCATCGTCAAAGCAAACGCCAACACCATCCTTATTCTCGTCGGCGGAAGCGCAATCATGCTGGACGCAGACATCCGGGAAACGGTCCCGAGCATTCTGATGGCGTGGTATCCGGGCATGGAAGGTGGGGATGCGTTGCAGGATGTTTTGACCGGCCGAAGCGAGCCCAGAGGGAGAATGCCGCTCGTGACTGTCGCGTCCGAAGAGGATGTTCCGTTTTGGAAGAGAGTGACGGATAGAATCACGTATGGCCGGTTCTGGGGCTATCGTTTGTTGAACAAGGATGAGAAAAAAGCTGCGTTTCCTTTTGGATTCGGTCTCGGGTATGGGACGATTGATGTGAGGACCTTGCAGATACCCTTCCAAAGCGGCACGGAAATTGTCTGTACGGTAGAGTGTAGGAACAATGGTACGGTCACTACTAGTACGGTGGTGCAGATCTACGCTGGGAAGGTCCGGTTGGAGGAATTCGACTTCAAACGAGTCCTTGTGGGCTTTCAAACGGTTACTTTACAGCCAGGAGAGCATGTCTCGTTGCATGTGAACTGTAGTCTGGAATTGCTTGGCCGGAGAGAGCTGGCTACGAAGAAGTGGAGTATTGCGAGGGGCGACATCAGGATCGAGGCTGCGCAGTATGAGGGGGATCCGCGTGCTCTGGAAGAAGTTGTTGGTTTTGAGGGGGGTTCTTGGTAGAGATGTGGAAATGTGGGGTCTGTTCGCGGGAGATATCAAGTAGAATGTTTATGTCGCAACATTTGGTACGCTTGTCATGTCTGGTAGATATTTCTCGTATTTATCTCTTCGGGCTACTCCTTCTACACTCAATCTTCGAGTTTTAATCTTGCATAACTCGTTTGATTTATCTCAACCGAAAGCGACTTCCTAAGTTAAAACAAAGAAGCAATACCATTCCATGCTTTTAGGTTGAGATTGAGATGAATATACCACTTTCTAAGCTGTGGCTAAAATTCGACTACGCTTAAAATATTATCAAAACCTTTTGTATGCCTAAGTACATTTTTAGCTATTTCGTTACCCTTCGAAGAAAGAAGATCGAGGTGAGTGTACGTTGGAATGTTTCCCCGCCCTGGAAAAGGGGTTTGAGCTGATCACATCAATACAGGTCAAGTTGTGCTAGACCTTCTTTTCGGTGTGAAGCTATTCAAAACATAGCTGGAGTATAGAGGAGATACTTGGGGTAGATAGCAAAAATGTAAGTGTGGAATGGAATATGCTGGGTGTAAAGGCTTGTTTTGCGTGTTTTTGACGCGTTTTCATTTTATACGAAGTAGCTTGATGGGATTACTAGTATAGTACTAGGTTTCTACTATTTGTAATTTCGCTTATTTTAACCCTACTACTACATTTCTACTACTACTATTAATCTATATAAATTACTTAATTTTAAAGCTATTAATAATCCGACTTTTAGAGGTTATTTATATAGGTAAGACGGTAATTTTAGGTAATTTTAGGTAATTATAGAATTATTTAGATATAGCTATATATCTAGTATTTTATATACTAGCCATTTATTTTAATATAAGTCTCTACTTTTCTAGATATACTTTTATATAAGATATTAAAGGTTTCTTTTAAAATTCTAGTCTAGTACTTTTGTAATATCTCTTATATTTCTAGTATATCTTCTTCCTTTATACTAGTGGATGTAGCGACAATAAGTAAATTGAAGTACATCGAAATCTGTATTACATACATCTCCTGAGATGTAGATTTCCAAAATCCCCAAGAAAACAAAAGAATGAAACGTGCCACAATGAACACAAAAATTAACCCGAGAACATGATTTGTCGTCCCAAAGAAAAAAAAAACTTCAAAATCATCTCGTGCCAGTGACTTCCTCCCAGTCTATTATGTCACAACTACATTCTCACCCTCGCCCGCTTGATTTCGCCATTCAGTCATTTCTTTGTCCTGGCTGGCTACAACACGCAGAATTAGTACTGCTGAAACAACTCACCACTTGCCAAACAGCAATTTCAGAAGCAATCCCAGGACCCCACCGACAACGGCGAATACCCCCGCAAGTGCATTGCCGGCGATGAAAAGCACGCCGCTGACAACTCTGTCGACGACTTGGAAGACACCCATCAAAACCTGGATGATTGGGGAGAGAATCCCGCCGAGGAAAGCTGCGAGCGGATTAGCAAATTTACGCACGCCTCTGATAGCAGACCATCTGACTTACAATCACCATAACAGAACTTCACTCGACTATAACACCCAGAAATCTCGTAGTAGATATTAACCATATACCCCGCGATGACCTCTTGATCGCCCGCTGTATATCTCTGCACGTTTCGCTTGCCCACGGCTTCGAGTTGCGATTTTGCTGCTTGGCCTACCGTTCCGATCTGCGCTGTGAGGTCTTTGATCGTGGCTTGCGCGGTGGTGTTTTGGGCGGTGGTGGTGCCGGCGTTGATGGTGTCAAGTGTGGAATCTGATGGACTGTTAGAGTATAGGGGGACGACTCGGAGGGATACGGACTGATCTGCCCTGTGAAGGCTTGGATTTGGGTGTAGAGATTTGCCATTATGTCGGCTGGTTTGCCGGCCTGGCGTTGCTCAAGTGCTGGGGGGCTGATGATGGGGTTGCCGATGGCGAAGGGGAGGGTGGAAAAGAGGGCGAAAAGGGCGATGAAGGTTTTCATTTTGGGGGTTTGGTGAGGTTTAAGGGTGAAAGAGTGAAGGAAGTTCCTGTAAAGATTGTAGGAAGTAAGAAGAAAGAAGTATATGAATGCTTGGATAGTCAACTGATGACAGGTGCGAGAAGGTCTTCTTTATACATTTTCAACGATTCCTCATATCTTTGGAATCAGTTCGAGCGTAAAGTGGAGGTGCGTTAGTACGTATTTGGTACTTGCACAGCCATTTTCTGTACTGTACTCTGATGTAGCCAGGTACGCAAGCTGCGAGTAGCAAAGCGAGGTATGGCTTCGAGCACACACTTCTCGGTTCTGGAACTTTGCGTTCACTCCATGGCACATTGGTTACTTCGTACGCAATATGTCCAAAGCGTTAAGCGAATATAAAGTTGGTACTGCGCTATGAAGTTCGTATCAAGCGGAGTACATATTCGTAGCTTTTCCCGTTAGGTTAATCCAAAGCTTAATTCAGTGTAAAAGATATGCCGCTGGCAGTTACTATCATGCAGTTCTTTCCCTCATCGTATTCGTCGTGGTCTAGTTATACGATTGCCTCTCCTCGTTAACCTTGTGCACCTTTAGAATTAACAGTAGCTTTCAATAACACGCATGGATACCTCTTCATACCACCAAGTTTCCAGAATCTCGTAATGAAAAGGCTGTTCACATCTCGTTCCTCTATTGTGCGGACAGTGGATTCCGTGGGCTTTGTCGTTGAACTATAGCACAGCCTCAGCAGATTAGCTTTGACCTCTGTTTCGACAAGCCAGGCTTTTTGATTGTACGATTCATCGGATTGACTCCAAAGAATGGACTTCACTAGCAAGGGCATGATCGATACGACTGAAGAAGCAGGTCACTTGCCCGCGGCTTTACTGATCCTTTTTCTGCTCAAAATGGCAAAGTAAATGGTCGACTAATTATTTAACACAAACGTCTTCAAAGTGGAAGATTAGCACCCTGCTATTAAAATTAGAATCATTGTGTGAGCATAAGCTCATAAGTCCGTTATTGAAAAGCTACCGCATCGCTGAGGACTGCAATGCAACACGCGCCGGCGTAGAATGCTGACTATCTTCAGGAATGATGATGTATAATTCGCCCCGACGAATATGATGGAAATTCAATTATCTTCAAAGCTACTATCCTTTCTCCCGGTTGGAAGTCGAAACTCCTGAACCCGAGCGCTAGAACACTTACCTGGATTTACACCATTTCCGGGAACGCTTAGATATGCCATGTGGGAAGATGTTTCTATTCTTGGAAAGCAGATAGAGGAGAAAGCAAATAAATTTGTTTTGCGCAAGGACGGGTGGTAGTCAAGTATCAGGAGGTCGAGGGAGGCTTAGGGGGGGACTAACTCGTTAAGCGAGAAGCCTGAGCTCACTTTCTGGATTTCTCCAGGGTGATTCGAGGCAATGACATACCACAGACATATATCTTTTTTTAGGAAATATCTGAGTGGAGACTTGATTGTATGTACCAATCCGAAGGAAGTCGGGCATGAGATGGTGTAACCTCGGATTGAAATGCAGCTTGCTTAATGTGCACGGATGATATCAAAGGGGAGCGTATTCGTATATCGTACTCGAATGGGTGGAAGGATCTTTCATTTTGCAAAGTTAATTGATCACGAACGAAGAAATCATGGACAGTAGAGATGTAGTGACTACGCGGAAATGTAGAAGGATTTAGCAGAAATCCGTTGCTGTGCGTTGGTCGACGCAACTAATCGAGAACATCGTCTTTCGCCTCTTTCTTCAAGATATTCCCGCTCTTTCGTTATTCCGAATTTTTCTTCTAGCAAGAGATAACAGCCCTCAGAAAATGCAGACAGACAATCTGCTGGACTGCTTTGCTGTAAGCCTCCCTGTATTGAGCTATCACGGGGAGGTATCTTCTGCAAGCTTGAACTTAATCGCATCTATCGGTATATCGTCAGGTAATGTATTTAGCCTCTTCACAACCAAAAGCTTCATATCTTTCCCGTTTGTTATTCTCAGCTACAAACAATTGACACCAGAAAGTCGGTTCAGCTGTAAATCTGATAGGTATTCAAAAATTCGAGGTTGTTTCGATGAAGTGCAGCGAGAATTTAAGGCGCACGACTCGCTCCATCCCAACCACGACAAAAATGGCGAAGCGGTTTCAAAAAATCTTCAAAATATTTCATGTTAAGTGCAAACCACTCTTAACTCACTCGTGCTTCCCAAAATACTGCAAAGTCTAGGCAACGGTTATATTGGCTCGCTTGGGTATTTACACCTGACATACGTTACACCAGATGAGACTATACGACGACGACCCGTCATCTCCAACATCACCAACAATCTCCAATGAGCACTGCCACAGCATCTTACGATCAGTGAAATAGACACGTACTCTCGAGTTGAGTCTTCTCTTGTCGTCTACACGTACCTATATCGCGAGTATCATGGCACAAGAACTTCAACACGACAACAAGGCTACGGAGATGGGCGCCTCGCCAATTCTCGTCCAATTTTGGAGCACCATGACCTCCATCCTGAGTGACCACGAGGTCTGGCGATGCTTCTTCTACCTCCTCGCTCTCATCTCCATCAGCCACTTCATTCTCAACCTCATACTATCCAAAGTCTCAATCAGTAAAACCCCCCCACCCTCTGCCAATACATAATTAACCAACCCAGTACGACCGCTCTTCACCAAAATCCACACTATGCTCTCTGACGATAAAGAATACCTCAAGATCATGTACATTATCCTTTTCTGGATATGTTGGAATCTCGAATCGGCGGCCGAGGTTTATTTAGGGAGGAATAAAAACGTGGCTCCTGGTTCGTGGCTTGAGAGGGGTGAGTTGATTATCGGTGGGATTTGTGTTGTGTGGTATCCGTTTCAGGCTTATTGGACGGTGAAGCTGCATTTATGTCGAAGGAAGAGGTTGGCGGGGGAGACGGGGGTTGGGAAGAAGAAGGTTGGTGGTGAGGGGGTTTAGGGTTTAGGGTTGAGATGAATGGGTGTAACGATTTATGAATGTATGGATACCATGGAGGCATGATGATGAAATGAAATATCTTGGGTGAGCAAATGGAGTTTGAAATTACGATTATGAAGGTCCTCGAATTTATGTTTTTAGTGTTTAAAGTTATAATGTGAAAACACTCCGAAAGTGCCATGTTTTCGTGAAGCTTATGATGATTGAGCGCTGGTGATCGAGCATCAAAAAAAATGAGGGCTTTTCGAATTCTTACAGGCAGTTAGAGATTGTGTCGGGTCTGTCTCACTTCGTGGAATTTCGACCTCATGTCTTGACACGTGAACTCAAAGTCGAACATTCAACAATTGAATCTATCGGTAATGTGTTAGTGGTTTATGCTGATCGTTTTCGTGTCAAAGAATGGTAATCAATGATAATGGAATCACTCCAGAAAGTGAAGTTAATTCAGTTGTCAATGCACAAGAAAGTTGGACTGCGTACTCGGTTACACTTCGAGGAAGTCGCAAATCAAATGACTTGCAACGTCTAGAAGAACCACTTGCCTGAGGCAGGTGCAAGTAGTCCAAGTTGCAGGAAGCTGCTTCGAGTCTTCACTGTGAGTGAGTGGAAAAGGTTTGCATGGAGAAAGTCCTTCTGCGAAGTTCCAGGATTACCTTCGACAGCCAAACACAACACTCTTTCCATCATCAAGAACCTCACCTCATCCGCTGATCATCGTTATGACAAATTACACGGAATTCAGTGGTCGACACTACTTCGCCAATAGCACGCTTGAGTCCCCGAGTAGTGATCCAACGTCCTTGGCGGAATTTCTGAAACAAATCGTTTGGCTCTTTATGTACTTCCTCGTTCAATGCTTCACTCTTTGGATTCGTTACAGAATATCGCCAGGTACAAACGTTCCTAGAGCTGCAATTTACAGCATTGACACAATTGCTTTAGTAGAACGATGTTGCAGAACATGCCGACCGTGGTCCCGCGCCGACACCTGGGAAGTCTTTTACGCAATTTCCTTTATGGCTAGTCTCGTCTACACCATACATGTTACCGTCAATGAGTACATTGAAAAACCGAATATGTTCCCTAGGGTTTATTTGGTGACTCTGGTGGTTTGTGTTTTCCAGTCACTCAACCTGCAACTCGTGATTTGCGATCTCTACACGTTCTGTCGTGATAGAAGGCAGGAGGCATGTATCAGGGATATCTGGGAGGTATGGCAAGTAAACGACGAGCTGCGCTTGGAAATATTGGAGGTATGGCATGGTTTGATGGCGAGATTGGTGGAAATATTGCAAACGGTCGAAATGGGTAGTGTTACAAACGACATTCAGCAAGAGCTTCGAGACATTTCTGAGCGATTGAAGACCATGGAAAAGTATGTAAGACTACAAAAGCCGACCAAAACGTAAGATGCTGCGAGCGACGTTTTTGTTGCAGCGATGGAGGATGTTGGGATGATCAGTCAATCAGCGATTAATTAAAAGAGTTAAACTTTTCAAGAACTTCAGCCCTTATGCGGTATCACAAATGGTAAAGCAATGATATCCCCCTTATGTGGATAGATCGAGATATCTGAAGTGAGATTCGGAATAAGAATTTAGTGACTTTTCACTTCGAGAGACATGATCGAAGTTGAAATTCTAACCACAATTCAACTGTGCTAATCACGAATCTATTCGACATGAGTCAAGTTCCGCGAAAATTGGTTCTAATGAGAACAGCTCAAACTCCAAATTTTGGCCTTCAACATTTTTATCGAAAGTGATCACCAGCTCTTCCAGCCGTCTTATGCAAATGATAAAGACCAATAAACGATATTCAGGTTGCGGACTATATCACGACTCGTATTGTTTTTGGATTACGCAAAGATTTCTCTACATTCTTGTGACGTTGATTTAAATCAATCATGTCCCTCCAGACCTATTTCTGGGACACATGTGTGCTAATTTTGATTACTATTTCTTTCAAACATTTCGATAGGTTTGTTCAGATAGACGCACACATGTAAAGCTCGAAGTGTCATCTTTGACTTCAAGCCATGCCACACTGCTTTGTAAAATTCAAATGGGAAAGATAAGAGGAGTGTTTATGACGTTCATTCAAGTTTTTCTTATCTACGAAAACTCAATACATGTCACTTTAGAGCACCATATTTGCATCAATTATCCTTTCCTCTTCGGTATTCCAACGCATTTCATCGCTTAAAGTCGACCCCTCGACAATCATATCATTCCTCTCAATGCCCTCATTTGAACTGAAAGGTTTCCAGAATTTGCGCTCCTCGATATGACAGAATAATTGCCCGTCAAATATGTAACCTCGGAATTCCTCTTCAAACCTATTCGCTTCACTCGGAAACATAATCGAGGGTGATCGAAGACTCTCGCTACTTCTCTGGCACGGCGGATCTTGGTCTTCTGAAACAGATCAGTAATGTCCAAATTGTTTAGTTCGGGGCTTGACAGAAAACAGCACTCAATCAGGCGATATCAGGCTGAACTTAAAAGTCCAATTGAAGATGTGTTCATATAGATGAGCTCCTGAGCGGGAAATTATGAGGTTATCTCTTGAGGTTAGCGAAGTGTTGAGAGTTTGATAATGTCGCCCAATAAAACCATTCTGCTCATACAGACAAGTTTGGGAATGTTAAGTCTAAAGATAAATGCTTGAAACAATAGACAGGCGTCCCGCATCTCCTTTAAAGACACATTGATACATGATCTACACTTTACATACCAAGTTGGACACCACGTTGAAATACTCAAGTCTGCGACCCTCAGCTTTTCAGAAGTGAAGTTGTTAGCTATCATCTCCACAACTCTCAACAAAATCAACCTGCTCACACCTAATCAGGCAGCGAGACCCCACCTGGACCAGCTATAAATTCGTCTCCTCCGACCTTCTCTTCTATCTCCTTCACACTCTCATTCATCATCAGATCTGTCTTCAATTCAAGATCTTCATCATCTCCAAACATCTTCAAGAAACTCATTCCATTAGCCACAAACATGATCATAACTATCCTCCTCAGTCTTCTCGCCTTCCTAACCTTCTCGCCATCCACAACCGCTCTCACCGTCCATCGAAGCGGCGATACTCTTCCCTATGCCCTAACACCATGGCAATTCAAAGGCGAGATCGACGGAAACTACTTTGAATACAACGGTACCATCGAGGTAAGAACTCCCAAACCACATTTCTCGATCCCTCTCACACAAACCACGTAACCTCATCTTCCCCAAATCCCCACCCTCACTAACCATTCCCCAGCAAGCCTTCGCCGCCTACGCAGCCCTCCACCCCTCCTTCAACCTCACGGCCTACCTGGACACTCCTCACACCGAATCCGCTCACCTTTCTAACACCACTACCCTGAGCCGGCGCAACAAAGACGGCAGAAGCTGCTGCAGAAACAACGCGCAGGGTTGGAAATACGCCAGCACTGACCGCATCCAGGAGGGCATCAGATATCTCCAACGATTCGATATCTGCGACGTCGGTCCGCGGACGTGCAATCAGATCTCGTGCTCGTACGACTCGGCCATCATCTTGTGCAATGATGTAAGTCCAACTCCTGGTGACGGGGGATGGGGAAGAGAAACTAATAAATGAATGGCAGAATAATTACGGCATAAGACCGAATTGCAGGTACATCGCTAGTTATGCCACGGATCTCGTCACTTGGTGTAATTGGGAAATGTTTACTCAGGTTTGTGGCCAGGAGTTCGATACGGATCACTATAATGTTGTGGTGAGGAAGCCGGATAGACATTGTTAGATGCTGAGGACGTGGGGCATTCAGATGGTGTGCTGGGAGATGCGTTTCAACTTCCGTTGGTTTTGAAATGGGTGATGGGAATTTGGTACAATGGTTTATTGGCGGAGGTGTGATTCTGGGGGTGGGGAAGTGATTTGATGATAATCATGATATTAGTCTATCCATTCAAAACATATTTGACAAACTAGAACTCCCTTCCAAAAGTGAAGCACAACGCCTAACTTGTCGAGCTCCAATACTGTCTTCTCCATACTTTTGTCTCGTACCATTCACCCCCACATTCAACTTCTACAAAACAGCCAAAGACAAATTAAATCCCCTTCGCGCAAAAACAGCAAGTTTCGAGAAGTCATTAACTCCTGTACCGTCTTAAGGCCCCCCGGGGTGGTGATCCACGAGACTGTGTAAATGAGTTCAAAATCTCCACTATTATCCATGTAATTCTATGGAAGCCACTTATAGAAAAGCTAGATGTGGAGACAGTTATGACCAAAAACGAAGCACTCTTGTGGCCGAAGTATTCAGGGACCCCGGGGGGCCTTAAGCCGGTACAGGAGTTAAGTCCAGTACGGTTTTAAATCCTATTACATTCAATTTTCGAGCAACTACGCAACAACCACCCCGGCATCAGTGGCTAACACAATTCTCTGCGTAGTCCAAAATCGCAATTAAGATTTTAACAACATAACAACTGTTTCAACATGCAATTTTCTCTTAGACTAGAGCCTTAGACCCGAGCAATATCATTGTGATCTCAGCTCTTTAATATAAGATTGTGATGTTAGGGTTTTCACTTAGGAACACTTGGGGCGCGCAGAGAATCGTGTCAGATACTGGTGTGGCAGCTATAGACCTCACGCACTCAAACATGTCCCAATATCATCGTTCTGTCAGCGCATCACCAGCTTTGAAAATCTTGACCAAAAGTCAATACGATATCCATCCTCTGAGTAAAAACACCTCAACAATGACTCCGCGTTTCAATTCGTTTACCAGAATCCAAAATCACACCTCTCAACCACACTTCCAACCCCATGCACTATTCACCCGGATATACCCTCCCACCCAGGTGCAGCTTTCCGCTCAAAGCGATTTCAGCGGTCAATCATGCTACGGCAAGTGGTATTTTTCGGCCACGTTTGGATATCCGGATGATAGACGAGCTTCAAGAATATATGTTGAGCTGGGAGGTGGAGGGGATGAGAAGGGTGTATTTCAAGTAAGTTTATTTAATGAGGTGTTGAGATCGGGAATGGCGTTCGTGTGTGGAAGTTGAATAGACAAAAATGCGGGTTACGATATCTATCCCAACGAAAATACGGCTGCCTCGAACTTAAACTAGATCGACGTAAACAAGAGAAATAGAGTAAATTAAGTCGTGTAAGTGAAAAGTACTCTATTTAAATCTTTGTATCTTAGAACTCTAGCTATTCCTTCACCTATTTCCACCCCACCAAACTTCCCCACACAAAAAGCCCCCTGTCACAATATCCAAGACTGCTATCCCAACGAGAATACAACGTCCACGAACCTAAACCAAGTCGACCTCCAAAAATAAAAGGTAAATTATCTCGTACACGTAAAGTATATTCTTCAATAACCCTCATCTCAGAACTCCATCCTTTCCTCCCAACCATTCCTCCCAACCATTCCTTCTCAACAACACCCCCCCAACCACACGCGTCCCTCACCCCCCACCCCCCCAGTAATCCAAAGAACCAGAGACACCAATTTCAATCATGTGCAAAGTCACCACAAAACAATACACAATCTACTCTATCCAACACCTTCCCTCGTCCTTCCCTCATTCTCGAAATATCAATACCCTTCCCATCTAATCCATTCATACACAAACACAACACACCACATCAACAAACTACAAACCACAACATAACAGCCACTCACGGTCCCTAAATAAATCTGCCCTATAGTGTATCCTTGCCTGCCCAAAAAACACACAAATCCACAGCTCACAACACATACACAGCTCATACTCTTACATTAATGGGTTAGACCGTAAAAATAACCAAAGATCTTTTGAAACGCTGGGATGGTGTGATTACTGACGTCAGAGAAGTAACGTGTGATGACTCTAGCCGTGGATGACTTTTAGAGATTGAGGGGATGGGACGACGAGGAGTGTAGTATGGTGATCTTCAATGGATGACTACTAGTCTAATCTGACCTCTTACCTTCTGCCTTACCGCTTTCCATCTCCACCACCTACACAACTGAGATCAATTCCAAATCGTTCCACTGTATATCTCTTACCTCCCAAATCCTCCCCCCATCTCCACCACCCCAATTCCATACCCTACATTCTCCACGGAATGCACCACCCCCCTCGCCCCCCATTCCCCATCCGCTCCACAGCCCAACCACGTGCATTCAAAACCCTGTCTCAATTTAGGAATGCCGTGAGTCTCAAATCTCCTCTCTCCTCCTCTCCCACCATCTCCCCTACCCAAAGAAGTTCTCCCTCCCCCCCCCTTCGAAAAACAAACATCCTGTGTTGTCTTCAATGACACGCATCCCTTCTCTCCTCCTTTCCATTCATGCGAACCCCTAAAAAAGCAAACCCTCTTCTTCCTTTTCCCACCATCGCATAATTTTCGGGGACCAAAAAAAGACAAAGTGACAAGTAAGCAACAAGAGGTGATTGGACAGAATAAGAGTCTCCAAAACGAAATGTGGGAGGAGAGGAAAACATAGGAGAAAAGGGGAAGGAATAAGAGATGTACATCGGCACATACCGGTCTACCTCTATGCGGGTATCCTGTCGCTTAGAGGAGGGTTATGATGAGTCGGTTATTATATTTCACTCACCTATACTTTAGTAACTAGAGAGATAGTTGAAACTTGAAGAAATGCTTGATTGCAATAATCTCTAGATATTATTGTATTGCTAAAGAATAGTTGTTATTCGTATAACTAACATTAGTATTATATTTGCTTTTGCTATCCCCTTAAACACAGGGCTAGACACAGTAGGGTAAAATGCTTAGACTATACTAAGCGAGCTAATAGTAATATAGCTTTTTAAGTAAAAAGAGGGAGTTTTTTATTAAATTCTATAATAAAGGTTAAAATAACTACTATTGTTATAGAGTAAGAAGTTAAATTCTTTATAGCCCTATAGAAAGGTTCTTCTTACTAAGTTTTACTAGTTATTAGCTATAATTTCGCCTAGTATAATTCGTTTTACTAGGCGATCTAAAAACTAAATTCCTTTATACGTAGTATAGTCTTTACAGCTTTCTAACTTAATATAATAATAAGCTATTGTAGACTCTTAAATTAGAGAACTAATTACTCTTAAATAAGCTCTTTTTCTTAGTACTTTCTCGTATTTTACTATATCTAAAAGCGCCTTAATTAGCTAGTTACAAACGTTGTCCTAAGACTTTAAATTAACCGAGCTATCTAAGTCTCTTAAATAAATAATAACTAGATATATATTAACTAAGACTATAGTTAATAAGTACTAGTTAAAGACTTTAGCTTCTTCTCTTCTAATTAGTCGCTCGCCCTTATTATAAGCTTTTAATTAGTCTCCTATATCTATAGCTTCTATATAGTAATTATACTTATTATAGATCTTAAGTATCGCTAAATTCTTTATTAGTTATTCTTAGAATAGCTTTCTAGCTATCTTTACTTTAGATAATAACTCTCTAGGCCTCTTACGGTTTCTAATAACCTAATTCTTACTATTAAAGAACGTTATTATTATTAGAGTAAAGATATTATCTTTCTACTCTATTTAAAGTACTTTTTTACTCTCTATAAAAAGCGAGACTTAAGTACTTTATTTTATCTTACTCTCTCTCTTATTCTTCTTCTTTTTCTTAATTAACTCTAATACTACTCTACTATTTATCTAATAAGTACTTATAGTAGTAAACTCTTTAGAACGTCGTAGCTTAAATAATAGAGTAGAGGTAAAGAGATTATCTAAAAAAACGTAGTACTAAGTAATAGAGAGTTTCTATAATAAATAAGGTATAACGGCCTATATTTTATTACCCCTCTTTTTATTTTTAGATTCTTCTAGTTCTCGAGAGGTTTATACTTTTATAGAGCTATTTTTCTTACTAGAATAATACTAGGCCTAAACTAGGAAAAATCTATTCTAGGCGTAAACCTAGATTTTAAGCCCTATAGGTATAGGCTTATTTAGAATTATAGTTTTTTCTTTTAAGCGACTAGTAAACCTTTTAATTACTTTATCTATTACTAGATCTTATATAGACTTCTAGATTTAAAGGTTAATTAACTAAATATAGTCGCTTAGTAGGTCGACCTTTTTATATATATCTTTAATAGTATATAGAGTATAATAATAGCTCGAATAGAGCTATTAGAACCTATCTCGAGCTATAGTTTAAGATATAGTATAATAAGCTTTAATTTCTATTATTACCTAGTAATTAGAGACCTTATTTTTAATATATTACGTTATATAAATCTAAAGTACTAAAAACAAATAAATCTCTCTATAGTAGATTATAAACTAAGGTCTAGTCTTTAAACTAGACTTCTAGAAGCTTAGAAACTCTATTCTATAACTATTTATATACTTAACTATCTAGTCTATTAACTACTTAAGATAATATAAATAAAAGATAGTAATAGAGTTATTAATAGAGGTATTCTCGAGTAGTATAATTTAGAGTAAAAAATCGGGGATTTATATCGAAATAAAGTTATTCTCCGCCTTTTTAATAAGCTTAATATTTAGTCGTAGAGTATCTAGATCTATAGAGTCTCTTTTAGTATATTAGAGTATTTTTATTATATTATTTAGGTATAAAATAGGTTAATTTAGTTATTATTTATATATAATTGTTTTAGTATTCTAACCCCGTATATATAGCTACCTAAGGTCGAAATTTAGTGTACGTCCCGTGTTTAAGGGGATATCGTTTCGGGCGATGGGGTTCTAGATTCGTGTCGGGTGTTTGCGAGGAAAGGGATAGGTACCAGTACATTCACAACTTCACCAACCTAAATACTCAAGTACCTCCGTACCAAAGTACCTTCGTACCTCTCCCCTTTATACACAAATAAAAAAACGTAAACCCATCACCTAAACCCACCGCCAAGCCATCGCCGAAGACCGCATGTCCCAGCACTACTGCACTTGTCAAATAAATGGTGCGCTGCGTCGGAAGTTCGGAAACTAGAGAGCCGATCCGTTGCTCCCCCCTTAGCCCGCTTACTTACGACTTATTCAGCTTTTCCATTCAATGGTCGCGAAGCTCAGATGAAAAAAAATACTTGGAACGTGTAAGTAACAACTCGAGAGCAAGTCTTCTTTCTCGATGTCTTTTCCTGGGCGGAAAACATCACCTCCGAGGATCCCTGCACGTGCCTGCATAGGATCTCCAGATCTGCGACCGTGGCTGCTTATGAGCAGCACATATTACAGGACCCTCACTAAAAACCCATGAAGTTGGATTGGGCTTCAGCTGGCTGCGTCACAGCTTAATTGAAGCCAGATAAAGATACTGGGGGGAATACGATATGATAATCTCGTCATGTGTCTATTTTGGAGGACGTGGCGTATGAGTTTGGATGGTGTGGTCACCACTATTTGCACCTGGTGACAATCACTGGTTCTGCGGTGTGTGTGGTGTGGGCGAGATCATGCAATGCGGTGGTCGAAGAAACGAATTCCATCGCACGACAGCAGAGAAAACATTCCAGAACCCATTTCGTTGAGAGGGGGTTCGTACCATGGGGGATACAAGGGAATACGGGTTCATCTTCTTCTCCACGATTCATTACCCGGTGTTGTACTCGAAATGCACCAAGTACAGCTCACAGGTTCTGCTCGCACAGCTGCTGACTTTTCTCTCGGGACGCAAGCCGAGATGGCCTGCTCGTTGTGGCGCGTACAAGGGAGAGATGACCTGACACACCCGCAACTGCATCCAAGCTGTCGATCCTTTTGCCCTGCGTCGGTGATTCGCGGGTGTTTTGGCGTCTGCAGTCCAATATTGGGACGTTGCTGGGCTGCTTTGGGATGGATTGGCTGATAGTAGGCGATCGTAATTAAGTTTGGGGGGAGGAGGAGATTAAGCTTAAGATGATCGGAGGGTGGAGATGTTGATTATTGGAGACGAGTGATTCTGAGGTTCCGAGTTCTTTGAAGATCGTTGTGGATTGAATTTGGTGATGATCGTAAATCCGTCTGATTCCCGCCGTTTTGCTCGGACTTCGTTTCTACAGTTTGACTTGCCAGCAACGCGCTGAAAGAGGACTCCGTATCGATGCAACACGGGATCTTGGACGAACCAGCGGTTCGACCTGTCCACTGTCCAGCCGTAACAGAATATTCGCAACATACTCCGGATTGCGCCAGTGGCTTTCCCCACACGTGTTGAATCCGATGACGTTCGTAAAAAATCCAACATGCACGCAGGCAAATGCTTAGGTGAGGTTGTTTTGTTGTTGTTGGTACCGCTGAAGCGAGCGTGTGAGCTGTGCTATCCCAACCTTTCCAACCCCGATGCTGCGCTGCGGCTCAATCTCGTCCTCGTGTATTCGTACACCACGCATTACCTTTGCGGGACTCCGTAAGGTTATAGCCTCCTCGATTGCTGGGTCGAGATGGGAGATACTTGGTGAAACCATCAAGTGCCGGTAGGATCGTCTCACCTTACAGCACGTTACCGGCGCCAAAAGTTTACTGACATGGCGCTCACCGAGTGACGTTGTTGGGTGACATGGCCTTTGATTCCGAAGGTCTGGACCAGGAACACAGCCGCAGAGTTTGCGAAAAGGGGAATTTTCTGCGTGTTGGAGCGGTCTGTTTGGTTGATTTTGGGAGGTTGATATTGGGTTTTTAGTGGTTCATCTGCCGTGCATGCTGCAGCTACAAATCTGTGCCATTGGACTGGAATTAATGGGCGTCCGCTAAGGTACGTATCCATTGAGAAAGTTCAGCTCCAATGTGAAGGCGGGACGTTGAAGTCTGATTCGTGCAATGGTTTCGATCTTTTCAGCCAGTATGGAGAATTTTCTGAATAGTTGGGAATGGGCGCAGCGTGGTCGAGTGAATAATGGCGGAATATTTGCCAACAGCACAGCTTTCCATATTGTAAACGACCGACGGAGCAATGCCTCTCATCCCAACTTTGCCTTCACAGTCATCGCAATTTCCAGTCAGCTGTTGAGCTGTTGGTATTCTCGTTGGTTTCCTCGTGTATTGTTGTTTGCGTCGTCGTGACCGTCATCATATACACCGACAGGTCATCCTTTCGTATGCTTGGACGCTTGTCGAGGCTGTTCTCGCTGTTCATGGCTTCGAGCGGGAGGCGGAGGAGCTATTTTGGTCGATCCAACCAGGGACCCTCCGTAGTCATTAAATGGTTGTTGAAGCTATTCCCCTTTCGCTCCGCCCAGTCGAGGCCTGGTCGAGTTCTGAGCATCGAATCGTTGGTTCCCGCATCCGCGAGCCTGTCTTGTCCTCTGCCAAGCTCCTTCTCATCCCAGCTTCACGCTTATTCCGCCAATCCCGCGACACCCGTAAACCCAGTCGAGAGCAGCAAGATGGAGACGCTGTTGGGTGAGTGCATCGGGGTGCATCTGACATGCACCGCGTCGATGCCCTGGAAGCCGAGAAACCTGGATTTTAAGCACCCTGAACACGGCTGACCGTCAACCCTGAACCACCGCTGCCACGACCAACGACAGTGATGATTCAACTGAAAACTTCCATCGACAAGCCTGGGGGAGCACAGCAGATCCCAGAAGCATCCCTAAATCACCCCGGCGTTGGCGTTGGTTACCTGTTGGTTAAGGTTACCTCGCTACCGGACGGTCCAGGAGAGCACTCATGACCCTGGTCGAAGAGCCCTGGTGTTGTACTCTGGCTGGGCATCTGGGCATTCATCATCCATGGTCTGGGTTTTCACCAGGAGATGGAGGGCAAACAGAGGATAGACGCT
>NW_007360999.1:120040-204113 GCF_000409485.1 Glarea lozoyensis ATCC 20868
GCGAGAGAAAGAGACGAGGATAGCGCTGAATATGGAAGTCGCTGCTCATCCTCACTAGAGTGCAAGAGCTGTCATTTCTAGTGCCCGCAGAAAGCGTCCGTCGCTATTGTCGCCGCTTACCACAACCTAATTGGAAGTTGGAACCCAGAAACTCTCTGCTCTGGCCTCTCCTCTTACAGCACGCACGGCAACAGATCTCCAACCATACTTCTTCGGGATCAGGATAATTCCCGATGGCTACGACCACATCAAATCGTTCGTGACCGCTTCTTCTCACTCCCGTTTTCTTTCAACTTCTCTTCCATCAACAGTGCGCTGCATCCATTTCTGACGCGCTCTTCCTACTCCTCGGAAAAATCTGCCACCAACCACCCGTTCGACCCCATATCCTTACGTTTCCCATGGTGGCTTGCCTCTGCTCAACGCTCACCGTCGAATGCGAACCGTGTAAACAGATGCCATCCACTATTCGCAACCCCCCACCACTCTCACGGACGAGCTTCAACGATTCTACGATTCTATTGACGGCTTATTCCCCAGCGCCAGTCGCCTTCCAAGCTGGCCCGCAGGTCGCCGAACAAATCCTCGATTGCTGCCGCCTCGATTAGTCCTCATAGGACCAGAAATTGGCCTGATCCTGTTTCCCAGCAGGGCAACCTCTTATGCTTCTTTTGCCTCTTCACTATTACGCCTTTTAATGATTTCACACCTTGCAGTTCTTGCGATTTGACGAACACGGCTAGTACACCCTCACTCCACGTCTGTTCTAATCACATCTCTCCGACTGGAACTGTGCGAGACGGAATTGCTTCTGACCGACAAGACGACATCTTCCAGAACGCGCCAGGTTTCTTTGCTTCTGACGGCGATTTCCAGCTACGACGCCGCCTTGCATTGGTCCCTGATTTATGATCATCAACTGGATCCACGTTCAGATTGTATGGCTCCAGACCACGCATCATTCTTGTCAAGATCTGGTGGAATTTGCGACCCTTTGGCGATATTCTACCTCATTTAAGCAACCATTTAAAGAACAGCCTCCTTCTCGTTTAGACCAACCTCGACCGGATATAGGTAGGATATTCCAGACCGCACGAGGCAAAGCTCAGACTGTCGCCAAACCGTTGTCCCAATTCGCGTTCCTTCGGTGAAGGTCTACGCCACGACACACCTATTCCAGCCCAGGCTACTCGGGTCTCGAAACGGTCTCCCAACGATTACGGCAACTTTAACTACACGGTTGGAATTGGGAATATCGGGCAGAATTTGGGCATCTGCCAGTTCAAATATCAGGACGGCAGCAATAATTCGGAGGTTCTGCGCCTAGCCTGTCGAAAGCGCGGACTTCTTTCACTTCATTCGCTTGTGGTGACCACATTCAGATCTTCAGCCATCAGCCGCCTTCTCGCGAGCGCGAATTCTTAGTGGACAGCCCTCGACGGGAGATCATATTCCAGCTGGCCTCTTCGGCCTCTTCACGTCCCTCTGCTGCTCCTGCATTGCATTTGCTCTCTCGCGGTGTTTGGCGCGTTTGCCCAGACGACTACTCGAGCAAAGGAGACTAGCTTGCACGGCACTTTGGACCCCACCACCTAGCTGTATGTGATCCTTACCCTTTTCGATTCTCCCTTGCATCCCTGCACATCAAGTCATCTGTGCGCAATATCTTGCTTAGAGGCAACCCACGCTCGTCTCCAGTGGTGCTTCTGTACATATGCCTGCCTGTCTACACCACCTTTATTCTCCCCCATGGAGCTTGTTTGAATGTCACCGGCACTTGCGAGCATGACCTTGACGACACTATAAACTGACTTTTGTAATCTCATGCGAACAGGTTCCTCAGTCGGGTGGCTGCATAATCTCTGGGACACCATCAACCCCCGGTGAACGTCAACAGCTTCAAGTCTTTGTCTACATCTGTAAGCGCATCCTCTCGAGCTTGGTCCCGCTCTGTCCTCTTTCCCATCTATATACTGACTAGGACGCGCTGAACAGCTTCGAAATTTAGTATCATCATACCAGAAACCCTTTGTGTTATAGTTTCAACTTCCCGAGACTCGATCCACACCAACCACAGAATCTTTGATATTTAGATTATATCACTACTTACAGAGCTCGATCCAAGTTTCAAGCAGCTTACAAGTCAGATCGAAGCTCCTTCCTTCTTCTAAGCTGTCGTTCAAACGGTTCTCCGCAAGATCCAAACATCCCATATGATAGCTCGAACCACAATCATTTCAGCAGCACGAACCGACTCATCCCCGGGTTCATTCGATACCAGCTCCAGACGCTTCCAATCAAGCGCTATATTCCCGCAAGACCATCGTTTCAGCAGAAATCGTCGCGGTTCGTTGAACGAGCAGATCGTCGGTAAAGCGCATCTTCGCCCCCCAACATAACAACTTTGTAGGTTTCGACCTGCAACTAGACGCTCGCTCGTCGATCTAAAGTATACCAAACATTTCTTCAACCGCCAAACTGGCCTATTCAACGTATTCTTTGCTTGGGGTAAGTTCGCTTCCTTTGCGCAAGTTCGCAAGTTGTTGCCTACATATAAATACTGACTCACTGGCTGCAGCCTGCACATCTCTCGTCCCATACACCAATTATTCTAGACGAGTCATATCCGTCGCCCGAGAGTGCCGCATATCACGAAGAAGGTTACGAGGGAGCCCTCGTGGCGAGGGTACATTCCCCAAGAGACGGCATTCCCATGTCTGCCTACGGGAAACCAGCTCCCTCCGAACTTCACAGTTTGTATCCGATTCAAAACTGTTTTGTTCACTTACTAATGCGATACTCAGGCTATGAACCAAATCGTGCTTATCCCGAGGGATCCTTCCCATACGCGACAACATATGGATCGCAGCCTGGTTCCTCCTCAGCCACTGCGCCCGGGTATGCGCACTCACAGCAATTAAATCCGATGGCCTTCCCTCCATCGCAGAGCCGCACGCCCTACGATGTACAGTCAGGACCTTATCTCAATGTTGGGTCGACACCAATTCCTGAAATATCGAAATGGGAGCCCAAAGCTGGACCCGCATCAACGCCGTTGCATGTGTACATTAGTTCCATGTACGAACTGATGACAAGCAACACGCCAGTTTTCTACTTGAGTTTTGGAGGTCGAAAGTGTCAAGCGGCGTTGACGAAATCGAGCCAACAAGGTGCTGTCTGCCAATACACCGTTTCAGCGCAAGTCCCGGATTTCGCGGTGACCGGTTGTACAACTTCCCAAGTACCAGTGAATATGCTCATGGAGAGCGGAGATGGCGATGTCATTGCGTCGGTGGAAGTGGGAAACTTTGGTTATGTCAGTGATGTGCAGAACGATTATGGTGCGCAAGACGGTTCGAGGAAGAGAAAGATGTCGGATGCATCTCCAGAGTTGATAAAGAGTCCTGCAAAGCGAAACTCGGCTCAAATGCTTAGACCGAAGGAGGAGTATACCGCATACGGATATCCTACCGGTCAAAACAATTCCTCGTACTCCCCATACATGCAAGCCAGTCAAGGGTATAGCAATGCTGTACCACAGTACAACCGACCATTAGCAGGCTATCCATCACAACCTTCGAGAAACATCGGTTACGGTTACTCAAACGCATCGAATGCGTCACCTCCTACAATCAAAGCGCAATCACCTCGGGTAGGAAGTTGGAGTCCAGCGTACGGATCGGCGGGGCAGCATCTTGGGAGAGGTAGTGGACTTCCTTCGTCTGAGTCGATGAGCCGGTCATCTCTACCTTCACCCGGTCTATCTGCAAACCCACCTCTAATCAGAACTTCCACGCTTCAACAGACACCAAGTCCAGCAACCATACCACATGGCGGGATTCATGGACAACAGTTTGCACCATATAATTTATATCCAAGCAAGGCGAAATTGGAAATCAACGGTGACATAGAGTCGATGGCAAAAGAATGGTCAGAAGATGAATGGGACGCAAAACGACGGCTGGTTGTTTTCACAAGATCACAGTCTGGCAGCACAATTTCCGCTTCATTTCGAGCAGTAACGCCAGAAGAGCGACCGCCACAGAGTATTTGCATCAGTTGCATTTACTGGGAAGAAAAGGAGCAGTGCTTTGTCACGAGCGTGGATACGATCTCTCTGCTGGAACAGTTGGTTGCAGCTCGATTCACTGTGGAAGAAAAGAACCGGATACGCAGGAATCTGGAAGGCTACCGACCTCTGACTGTTTCCAAGGGAAAACCAGATAGCGAGGAATTCTTCAAAGTCATCATGGGCTTTCCAACGCCAAAACCCCGCAATATCGAAAAAGATGTCAAGGTGTTTCACTGGAAAGATCTAGCCGCAGCGCTCAAGAAGATCATCGGCAAATACGTAAGTCATACCCAGATTCCTCATTAACTACTCTGCATTCCTTTCATACTGCATTCTTGAATTCCCTGCTGATTCAAAATCAGTCTGCTTCCCCATCTTCGACCTTACCGCCTGCTCCACCACTTCTGACTCCATCGAGCTCCACGGGCTACGCAGCAGAAGGATCATCTGCCGGCATTTCCTATATGGGAGATCATCATGGGACCATGTCTCCTCGATCGATATCAGGTTCAACCACCTCAACCGCATACGCAACGTCCATCCCCGCGCGCGTACTCTCACCTCATAGTCAGAAGTCCATGGTGCTAGGCCCAGGTCCATCTGATCTTCGCGTCTCTCACGACCCCCACTGGCAAGGGGGGCAGCAACAGCAGCAGCAGCAACACATGCAAACCTCTCATCAATACGCCCATCTCACCCCCCAGACCGCTCGAGGCTCTTGGGACATGGCAAGCTACAACCACGCAAATCAAGCGGCATCCTTGACCGGACAGTTAGCAAATTACCCTCGCAACAATAACATTGCGGATAACGCGGTTTCCGGAGCAGATAACCAACTTGTTCGCAGTCAGAGTCACCAGATGTCTCTATCGCGTACGTGAGGCTGATGCGGCCGTCTGATTGGCCGTCAAGGAGGCGAAGGTCCAAAGAGGGTGTCCTGCACGAATCATTGGTCACGCGCACGAGCCACCCTAGCCCCGATTGCAATCCTAGTTGAACTCGTATCCCCCCTCCGCCACAGGCAGTCAACATCGTCGTCGTCCTTGTTGACTTATCGCTTCACATACCCAACCACACCCTCAGTTCGAGTGTATGACAGCTTTACTCAGCAGTATCTGCCCCCCTTGTCTACACCCTCGCGACGATTGACCGCGTACTACTTTTCTTGACCTTCATATCTACGGCATTTAATTTTCTCTTGGCTTCTATTTCGCCGCCGTGGTTGTTTTCATTTTCCTTGTTTTTTTGATTTACTAGTCATATTTTTTCTGCTCGTTTTAGATATCCCATCGTTGCATTTTACGGATTCTGGTTTGAAGGGGTTTTGGGTGGCGAGAGAGTCCCTCCTTTTTGGGGCTGGCTGGTGGATGGCGTTTGAAAGGTGGTTTGCATGGTTGCATTGTTTTTTGGCTTGAATTTGGTTTGAATTTTGGAAGGGAGAGAATAGTCATTAGTATATTCATCTTTTTTTGAGTTTGTTGATGTTGTTTGAGATGGGTGTGTATGACATGCATACAGTGCAGTATCGTGTCTGTTGCGATTCGGTCGTACTCCCGACCGTTTTATGTAGAGGGGGGGTTGGTTCATGCTGTGGGACCTTGAGGATCTGTTCCGCACCTCTTCTTCATCTTTCAGATTTCTTTCACATACATCATCATTTTTTTCTTTAGGTCATCTAAGGAGCTTTCCTTGATGCATTTTTGATGCGGGAGATAGGGGGTGGGTTGGGTGCATGTTAGATGGGTATTAGGTGTTTTGGGGAGATTTTGGACTTTTTTTTCTTTTCGTTCTGGATACCTATATGCATGGGATTGTTTGGGTTATATATCTTTGGAGGGAGGGGGCATGGGATGAAGGGAATATGGGATTTTAAAATACAGAACGGTCAATTTTCTAGGGGGGATCCTATTAATATTTAATATCAGAGGTTAGCACAAATGTTCTCAGTAGTTGACTGTTGTGGAGTGTGAAGGAAATGTAGAGGGCTACGTCATTGAGGGTGATGGAAATGTGAAATGCATAGGTATCCTCATGACTTGGGGCACTGTCTTGGCTACAGCACAAGTTTATGAGTTTGTAAATTCGTCCCCCAGCGACTTTGGGGGGTTTAAGCTTATCCCAAGGTTGCGCGACAGATTTGCGAGGCTGGAGGGGTCGTGGCGGAGGAAGAGCTGCAGGTGCGTCGAAGAGGGTTAGGTTGTGGCGGAGAGGGTTGTGAAGCGTGGAGTTATACTCCGCAGTGGTACGCGACATGATTTTTGTCCACAAGGTGTTGTTGCGGTTGCGGTGGACGGGGGATGGGTCGTGATAAGTCCAGGTGGTTTTCGGGCGGACGCGAGAAAGGGGGGGAAACAAGAAAACGGTTCTCTTTACTTTGATTTATCTGGGATTGATCGTTCAAATTTTGGATATGCGGATGGGATCGGGATTTAACAAGTTCGCACGCATGCGGATAGGATAGGATTTTTCGGGTGGATGGATGGATGTGGGTGTAGATGTAAATATGTGCGATTCATGTAAGGTTATTTTTTTGTTTTTGCGATGAATGGTGCTGGTGTTGGGGGTTTTTTATTGCGCTCTGGTTCGACGGTCGGAAGCAAAGTGTGTTGTTATCGGGGAGTTTTCGTTCGAGGAGATGGATAGGGATTTACGTTTTGGATGTAAGTTATAAGGTCTAGATTAAAGATATGAGGGGATGTGCAGCTGCTGCAAGGTGAGGGGGGAGGATGTAATATGTCGATCATATAGGGTTGTGGCTGGCGGCTTGACGGGGTTCCGTGGGCATGCGCGTCGGGGTTTAGGTGGATGTGACGTCGGGGATGCGATGTAAGGATTGGAATTGGAAGATACCTATACCGCCTGGGTTTCGATGTCAAATGTAGTTTTGAATACAGAATTACTTGAAATCTGTTTTACTATTGAGATTAGTGTTATTGTTGATGTAGATTTATTTAATAAGAGTAAGGTGAAAGATTGTATTAATATAATTGGGAATATTTATACTTAGCTAGGGCTTTTTAGTAAATAGAATAGTTAAAATCTCTTATTTAGGGGTTAGGTTTATTATTCGTTATTAATTGGGGAGCCCCGTACTTAGCGTAAGGCTGTCGTGGTCTTCTACTCGTTATATCCCGTATAGATCATCGCTAGCAACATCATCGCTATCATCATCATCGTTTCTACCATCATCACTTATCCCCAACACATCCCTCACCTCCTTCAACCAATCCACGAACTTCGTCTCCGACTCTCCAACCCTCATCACCCCGTCCTTCACTCCTCTCCACCCTTCCACAGGCGCCTCGATGAACTCATGCGTCGGATCACAAGCTCTGCGTCAACGTATTAAATGGCGTATTTTGGTACATACACCGTGCACTAAAGCCACACCCAAATTAAATGCGACTCGATGTTTTACCCCTATTCACCACAATACAGCTTTTCTACAACAATGCCACGCGATTACTAGTTTAGAGGTAGGACTGTAACTCCTCCTAAGGGCTTAATTACCGAGATTAATCACAAACATCTTTAAACGCCAACACGCTCTGCCATTCTGGGCGCCAGGCTTATTTCACAGACCTGTAATATTAAGATTACAGATGCCGATATTAAGAAGGCTCTAGGAGCCTATTCTCGAACCCAATCGCGAGTCCGAAAAGAGAATACCTGTCGGACGCTTTATAATTCAATACTAGAGGATAAGGAAGACCCTCGAGGGCGACCTCGGCTAGTAACTCGAGGTTGTGTTTAAGCTATTACCGATTATATCGACGATAAATCTATCTCTCTCGAGGACCGTAGAAAGCCCAAGCTAGATATTGCTTCTACCTATAGTTTCGACCTAGATGTAGACCCTTAGACTATAGCTAGGTGAATAAATAAGGAGGAAGGTATTATAAATGCGAAGTGTATCGAAGAGATTCTTTTGACCGATTATTAAGCTAGCGTACGGCTTCTTTTTACCTTTAAATATATCGGTATTCCTAGCTCGGTTCGAGGACTTCGAGAGTACTCGATAGACTAGTATTAGGTTACTTTTTGCGATAAATTCTACTTCGGATTAGGACTATAGGTTATAAGGAGGGTTAAGAGGCGGCGGGGTCTTCGATATATAGCTCGGAACGTCCATCGAAAGAAGAAGATAACGACTAAAGATATTAAGGTAAAAGTAAGAGAAAACGAGCACCTTAAGCTCTTAAATATCTTCTTTATCGTCGGCTTAAATTATCGAAGAGTAATCTCGTACAAGGTCAAGAATAGCGTAGGCAAGATGACTTCTAGCGCTTATCGCTATCTTCTCGAAAAGCTCTAAAACGATGTCGAATTTAAGGGTTTAACTCTCTATTAAGATACCGATTCTGCTCACGCTAGTAAAGAGATTACTAAATAGGCTAAAAAGACTCAATTTCCTCTTATTACCGGGCCTGGCAAGTCACTAGATTTCTCTATTCTCGAGACTCTAGCTCATCCTTTAAAGAGGCAATTTCATAAGCGCCGTACGAATACAACTTAAGCTAGTTTTAATCGGTTTAAAAATGTGTTTATAGAGTATTATTAAGGCAGGATTGAGTATCTATATAAGTATTATACTAAGAGGCTACACGAGTGCCAAAGTCCTGAGGTAAATAGCCAAATGACTAGATATTAAATAAAAACATCGTTCTACATTTTAAAGGTCGATTCTTGGGTGTGTTTTATTGCACGGTGCATGTACCAAAATGCGCCATTTAATACGTTGACGCAGAGACAAGCATAGTTCCTTGTCAAACGATCTTCAATGAACAACCTATCGTAGCATACAACACACAGCAACTTAAAACAGTTGAGACATTGATATACGGGTCTGCACATATCAAAGATCCCCGCACCACAACTGTCGCATGTTGTTCCGGGCGAATGAGATCTTCATCCAGCTTCGAATTCGTCCCACCGTGAGCTTTCGCATGGTGGTGCTCGGTAGTGGGATGATCGTATGTGAACGCCTCCGGATTGACGTTAGATAGCATTGCAGACAACGAGATCTGTGCTAGTTGTGGTAGATCTTGGTAGGCGAGGGTGATGGCCAGACTCCTGAAACTCTCGAGGTCGTTGCTGCCTGTAGTATCTTGTAAGACATTGACATTATGTCGGGATCTCGCCCTTATGAATCCTTGGCCTGGCCAGTCTGAGTCGGTTGAAGATGGCTCTGCCTGGTTCAATTTGTAGGCGGCGAATTCCACATTATATATAGGATCGTAATGCTTTTGTCCCCGATTCCGGCGATTCATGACTGACCAGATTTTGCTTTTGAGCTGTGATAATGTATATAGTTGTGAGATTCTCGTGTCACGACTCAGGGCAGATACTTCGCCACGGGAGATTTTTGCAATATCCCGAAGGAGGTTGTGCTTTCCAGCTAGTAGGAACAGTACCCTGTCGTGATCATAGCAGATCCTCTGGTACTTATTGAAAGCTTGTTCAGGCCTATTAAAGGGGCCCTTGCACGCCTTGGCTGTTTGATAAAGAAGGAGTGTTGAATGAACGGGGTTCGGCGATTTATTGATTGCAGCAGCATCATAACAACAGAGTACGTAATCGACGGAAGAAGTAGACACTTCGTCAGCGTCGACTGCTGCCGCAGCACGATGCAGAATATCGTGGTACTTGCCCGAATTTGGTTCCCTGTCCTCAAAAGAGAACCTGGACAGCCATTCTGACTGATCGTCATCAGCAAGAGCCGTGAATTCTTCCATGACCTTGGCATAATGCTCGCCACCTAAAGCATCCAGACAAAGAAGAACCTTGTTGGATAGATGGTTGTACTTAATCGGAGTCACCTCCATGCCCCGCTCGTATGTCCGAAGCGCATTGGAATAGTCCTGCTGAGCAGCATAGAAGTCTCCGAGCATAAAGAGTGCTCTTCCTAACTCCTGCACCAAGCTCTTGGCACTATGGCTTGCCAGAGTCTCCTCGAGTTTCTGACATGCCATACCAAGCTTTCCTTGCTTGCTTTCAAGCCAAGCAGGGGCAACACCATTTTCAAACTTTTGCAGTTCATCCTCGCTCGTCTCCAGAGCGGCCTTTAGTTCTGCGGCTGCTTCGGAAAACATGAAAGCGTGAGCTGCTGTTGCTGCTATCTGCCGACGGGCGATGGAATTCTTTTGGATGGCAGGAAACGCATTTGCGACGGTGAGAATGTCAGAAAAGAGATACCCTTTCTTGGAATGAAATTGGGCACGGTCAACCAGAGGGACTTGATCAGTCTGCGAGGAGTTAGCACTACACGAATGGAAATTAGATTATCGATAAATCCCATACCGTGATAAGTAAGCCGTGAGCTCGCTTGAACAAGTCGAAGCTAGTAAACTGTTGATCCAAGTAATCTGCTTCTAACCCATTGTTTGACGAATCTTGAAGCCATTTTCGTCCAAATCGAAAGAGGGCGATTGAGCAGTTGGTTCACTGCAAAACGATCAAAGCCCTCGAGGTTTGCCTCACCAATGTTAGAGACTCTCCTCAGCCATTTTAGGATCAACTCTCGAACTCTGCTCTGGGGTTCATTGTTCAAACCCAAGTTCAGGTAGCTATAAATCTGATTGTTTTTGATAGTGAGAGGAGACTCAGCCTGTTGCAACATGTTAATAATGGCAATAACGAGGTCTTTCACTTCGCCTTCTGTGCATCGCTCATCACACACGTCAAAGAGATGATCAGCCCAATGCACAAATGCATATTTCCGGAAAAATCTCCCTCGAGGCGTACGATCACACGTTGCTTTGAGAGTTCGTAATGCAAGTTCGAGCTTCGAATCAGATAGCCTTGTCACGAGGGGTGGAACACTGTCCGTTTTCTCAGCACGGCCGAGATAGTCGCGGAAAGCTGCGTGAACGAGCTCAACTCTTACACGAGAAGCTTCCTCAATTTCTTCATTTTTCTTGCCGTTTTGAGATGGGTTCGAATCAGAATTCCAGTGCAAGTCAACGTCGGAGTCGGATCCAGGATCTTCTCCATCTGACAATTCTCGGACAGCAGGTTCGAGAACGACCGATGGGTTTTCTGTGCTTTCAATCTCCGCTCCGATTCCATCGTCATTGCCGTCGACATTGTGATCCTCGCCCGAGAAAGAGTCCACTGATGCGGAGTCGGCATCATCGTTCTCGTACTCCTGCTCTGACTCCGATCCGTCCCAATCGCGATCATCCTCAGACTCATCGGATACTGGCTCCCTCCAAAAGAAGATGCTGTGTCTCCGTGAGTGAGGTATACCTGGATTACGTACCAGCTGCACATACCTAGTACATCGAGTATTAATGATTTTTGGAATGGAATAGTCTGTTTCTGTATCGTAAAGACTTTGTAACTCCCTGAAGCTCAGCGGTTCCTTGACATGAAGTATTCAGCGAATCAGCGTTCCGATGAATGGCCGTTCGCGGGCGGGAACTTTCCCAAAAATGCGCTCGAGGACCATTTTGTACATCTGATCTTGACCTTTGGGAAGCTTTCGAAGAGCATACTTCATAGATGAACCTTCATGCGTTGAGAGCAAGACGAGAACCGGTGTCACGTAAAGCAAAGCTCCTATTCCTGTTTAATCATGCCATATCGATGCCTCTGGAAACGTTTCTGACATACCTTGAGATGCTCTAGCAACGGCTTTCAAAATAGAGGGTCGAAGATTGCCTTTCAAGACCCTGAATTCGTCCATTGAATCATAGGTGGCTCTGACCAGGCGCTTTACATCAGACATATTGCTGTCCCTATTGACTGTAATGATGCTTTGACCAGTCGTGTCCACAAGGTCCAAGGCAATATGGACCTCGGGTCGGCCAAGGATGGCAACTTGGATTTTGTGTGGTTTCTTTGTCAATTGTATGAGTTGGTTTGTCAACTCTTCTCGCTCGTCGTCATCTGCCTCATCAATGCCATCGAAGACAAGCCATAATGTATCTTTGGCATTCTCGGGGAACTCTCCCACCAACCATTTGTTCCGCAATTGACTCACTCTGTCCCTCTTCAACATTGGGATGTCTAGCCCCACTCCATCATCCTCAAGCTTTCTTGCGACACGTTCGCGGAAGACCTCGTTTCTTTGGGCAATTTGAATGATGCAGCTTCGCAATGCATTCTCAACAGAACGCCTGTGCGGACTTGTGAACTTGAAGAAAAAGTATGCGATCAAGGTCTTGCTCCCCTTACCGAATTGATCCGATATATCTTTAATGATTGAACTGGCAAGGTGCGACTTTCCAGTTCCTGGGTCGCCAGATATTCTAAGGATGCGTGATTTCTGCCAGGTCCATTCAAGATACTCGGGTTTTTCGAACAGCCATTGTCCCGTTTCTAGGATTGCACATTTTCTGATTTCCATCAGAGGCAATTCAGATTTTGTGATAGCCCCGTCGGCCGACGGATCCAAATGCGTTTTGAAATGAAATTTTACAATCTCGAGCGAGTCTCTCGATAAGGCTGCACTAGAAGCTTTTTGCCTTTGTAGCTCTTGGAGTTCAGTATTGACATATGTTTCGCTATTAACGATTCGTTCACCTGCTTCGTTGCTTGCTGGAAGCTGAGTTTTACGTCCTTCAGTCCCCCATCCTTGCCAAAGAACTTTCGGAAACCGTTTCCTACTCTTTTTTTCTCTTGGTATGTTCGAGCGACATTGCAAGCACCGAGTATTGACCTGAGAGCAGCCACAAGTGCCTTCTGCACATTCTCAACAGAGGGAACTGACCGAAGTGTGTCTTCCAGAATGCCAAACGTGTTGAGAAAGTTTCCAATCTCAGTGAATAGAATTTCCAAGGCATCGAAGTCGTCCGAGACGGCATTTGAAGTCGTAATGAGCATTGTGATGCGCTATAAATAGTTGTGCTTGGGGGGAACGTAGGTGAAACCGACGCGGCGACCACAGTGCCAATAGTGTTGATCGGCCCCAATCCATCTTTGACCAGTGTCCTCAGCTTATCAAGGTAACCTCCATCGTGACGCCATTTCCCAAATGCCTCATTCTCCTCGTTGATCTTGTCAAGGATATCAACTACGGTCGAGGCATGATACCGGTCGATGAGCTTTTTGTCGATGCCCGATTCTTTCAGTGCTTTATCCCACAACCTCCCAACCTCTTCTGTCGGACTTGCTGGGCTTGCCATCAGAAGCAAATCGTCTACTCATAGAAGATGGAGAGGGGGAAATGCTGAAATTGTAGAATGGAAGATATGCATGTCACAGTTGCATTTCAGCTGTCATCCAGGCCAATAGGAGTGCATGATTGATATGTAAGATGAAGCCACCACAGCTTCCATCTTCTCAAGGCGTGAAGCTTTCTTTGTCGATATCAGCTCGCGTCTTCCACGAGGCGGTTTCTCAGATGCCATTACACTGAATTTTCAATGTCTATCAATCAGTGTCTGTACGGGTACGCTAATTAATGCGAGCACTTCGATAGTTATTTTGAACTCGGACATTTTATCTCAACTGCAACGGTGGCATATCACCTGCTCACCGCTCACTCACCGTTTGTATCATGACCAATCGGGATTTTTGCTGGGGATTCTCTTATTAGCCAACTTGAATAGGTAATATTGCCGCTTGCAGCTAAGGGGATACTAGGGAAATGTTTATTATAAGGTTTACAGTGAAATCAGTCGCCTAGTTATTCTTGCAGTATCAATATGTGAGCAGAATCTGGAAGAGTACGTACATCTATGGTATTATAATTATTGTATATTTCAGAAGTATAGATTAATATAATAGAAATCTGTAGATTGTTTTGCATAATTGCATTAGGGCTCCAGTAATACTGAAAGTACTGTAGAGGAGGTGCTAATTTTAGGGAGTTTTTTTGCCTTGTAGAGATATATGTATAACATCGAAGTTGTTGAGAATTGATCTATTTTCCCTGGGAAAATTCATTTGTGAGCTGTCGATAAATGTGATGGGAATTGAAAAGACAAGATAATTGCCGTCCTAGAAAGACATTGCTCGAAATAACAAAATCAAAGTGCAAGATAGATGGATTTGTGAAATGTGCCACTGAGCATCAGAGCATTCGATGATCGTCCTCTACAGATTTCATCAGAACAGTACAGCTCATCCACATTTGCATCTCCATCTCAACTTCTCAAATAAACCCACAATAAATCATCTCAGGATCATCGCTTTTGCCCAAAATCTCCTTTCACAAACACGGTGGATAATCTTGATCTTCATCCCCGCCCCATACGCCAATAGCGTCCCCGCAAAGTATAAGCTCGGCGCTCCTTAGCTTCGCAAGGACAATCCTCGATCTCAGATCGCTACCGGATTCACGTCTCGCGGTCTACTTTTTACACTTTCCCATTTGCACGTCCCATCCCAAAGCAGCCATCGTATTCCCGGGGGTTTGGACACTTTTGTGGTTCCACATCCAATCGTAAACCGTACTCTGAATTTAGCGCCGGATACGTAGGATCGCCGAAAGGATATGTCAGTGTCAGAACCTCTATGACGCCGATACTAAAAACGAGCTTGCGTACTTGACAGATGGACCACCAGTGGATTGCAAGCCAAGTTGCTCTGACGGCTGTGGCTTGGGGGATTGAGAGGTGTACAAGTATGGGCTTCTTGGGAGGAGATGTAGATCTAGCGACGGCGAGTAAGTGTCGTCCCGCACGAATGGATTGCGGGTTTGCGCGGCATCCACAGTTTGACCGGATGGGAGTGTAGAAAGAACTTTACCGTCATTGAGGAGCGGAGATCTTCATTATGGAGTGGGTGCGGTGGGATATAGTTGCGGTTGTCCTGCGTGGGAAGGGAGGAGGGTTTTTGTGTCTGATGCTTTGGATTGCGATATACATCTCATAATAGTAATTCGAGATGCGTTCATACGCTTTATTAACTTTGGTCGCACCGCTTGTGCTCGCATTACCAGCTCCAGCACCAGCACCGTTGCCATTTCCAAGTCCACAGACGAACAATCAAGAGACTAATGTTCTTACCGGTCTTTTAGCAGGTCTTGGGGGAGCAGTTGTAAATTTAGGAAGTATACTGGACGCAATTCCAGCGGTTCTAGGTGATTTGGGAACTGCTCTTGAGGCTGCGGATGAGGTCGTCAGTAAGTACTCCGAACTTACATGAAAATTCCACAATTAATCGATAAATAGGCGCAATTGAGAATGGCACAATATTAGGAACGGATGTCCCAGCGGTGGTCCAAAAGCTTTTCAAAGCTGCGAAACCAACAGCTTCACCAACAACGTTAACGGATGCTGTGAACTTGGAGGCGAAGGCTTGGGGTGCTACGAATCCATCACAGGCGCCACCGACTTCACAGAATATTCTGGGTAATGTTTTGGGATTGTTGTTGAATGGAGTTAATAACGCGGATATCACGTCCATTGCCAATGGTTTCGTAAGTTACATATCAACCCTTGCTACTTCATCTCCTGACAATTCTGTAGGCCATGAACGTACCACTAAGCAACAACAAAGCCGCCTCTCCAAACTTCTACAAAATACAGACCCTCCTCGGAAACGCGCCATTCTCAGTTCCCGAATCTCAACTCCTCCAAGCAATCTACATCCCACCAGAATTCACCGGTCAAAAACAACCCATCATTTTCGTCCCCGGAACCGGAACCATAGGATCCACGAACTTCCAACCCAACATCGGAAAACTCCTCTCCCAATCCACAATCGGCGACCCAGTCTACCTGCAAATCCCCAACAACCTCCTCGGCGACATCCAAACCTCTGCCGAATACGTGTCCTACGCAATCCAATACATAAACCAACTCACCTCCAAAAAGCCCGCCGTTATAACCTGGTCCCAAGGCTCCCTCGTCTCGCAATGGGCCTTCAAATACTGGAAAACCACACGCGCGATGGTCACGGATCTCATCTCCATTTCCCCTGATTTCGACGGCACCATCCTCGCACTCCTCCTCTGTCCCGGTTTCGCATCCGGCAACGCATTCGCCTGCACAGAAGCGGTGTTTCAACAAGTCTACAACTCGAACTTCATCACCACGCTCAAAAGCAACAACGGAGACAGTGCTTACGTCCCTACAACCACCGTTTACACGGCTACAGACGAGATCGTGCAACCCCAAATCGGTAACTCGGCGTCTGGATTCATTAGTGACGCGCGCGGTGTCGGGACGTCAAATACTTTTTTACAAGGCGCATGTCTCGCGCTTCCAGCAGGCACACTGTACGGCCACGCCGGCGTGCTAATAAATCCGACAGCCTATGCGCTTGTAGTAGACGCCCTCACGCACGATGGCCCGGGCGATTTCAACCGTGTGACTGCTTCTTGTGTGGATGTTGTGGCGCCGGGGATTGGGATTGGCGATGTGCTTGCGACTGAGGCGTTGATTCCGGAGGCGGCGTTGAATATTCTGAGTTATTTGCCAAAGGTGGCGGCTGAGCCGGCGATTCGGGCGTATGCTGGTGTTTATGGGCAGTCGTAGGGCGCTTCTTGGGGGTGTTTTGGAGTTTGGGTGGAATGGATTTTGGTGTTTGAAGGACGGTGCTGTTTGCAATGTGGTGTTGGTTGGAAAATGTAAGCGACAATTAATAGGAAATGAGTAATGGATTTTGAATACGTTCTTGCTCAATATACGGGAATCGAATGTGCAATTCAGGAGGCTGAAAAGTTCCAGCTAATGGCTTTGTGTCTAATTGTAATACTGGTGTTGGAGATCCTATCAATATTCCATTCTTCCTATCGGCTCTTTCATTCCTTTGGTCATTCTAATAACAAAGTCATTTTAGAAGAACAGAGTATTCTCCTCCTTACTTTTGACATCTTTCGTTGCGTCGCCGGGCTTCAGTGTTTAGTATTAGGTATAGTATACAAAGATACTCACAGTACCTTACCTAGGGCTTAGTGAACTGGCAAGGTACCATACCGTGATATAACTGGTTTTGATAGGGCTGGAAATAAAATTTTGTCTTTCGTCGTTTGAAATCGATTTTGCTGTAACAGCTGTCAGATGTTTGAATTTCGAATGATAAATAAGCGATGCGTTAATCTACGGGATAATTACGACTGTTGAAGATGATCTTGGCGTTTAACTTGAGCGATGAATTGGGTTGGAATAGGTATTATATTTCAAAATCATGATAGAAGTCTGAAAAGTTGAAACCCAGTTCATTCCTGAAATTTCCTACACGAGCTAACTTAATGGGAAGCCTAAGCCTGGTTATGAATTTTTGACACGAAGAGACTATTGAAACACCTGAATGTTCAAAGAATTCGACGTCACTTCGTAAGTGCGACTTAGTTTCGTATCCTGAAAGTTACCCGAAGCCAAGTTTCACTCCTATTCTTATTATGGTTTAACGTAAATTTCTCCGCAGGACATTCATTGAACACTTACTTCCGCCCCTAACATGCTTCTTCAGAGCCTTGAAAAGTAGAGCACGCTCTGTCTCTATTCGTTACTTCAAGCCTGTACGTATGCGGAGAGCCAAACTCTCGGTTATAATGCTGAGGATAACCGGTTTTGTCCTCGCCTTTTCTTCCCCAATTTTAGTTACACTTAATGATCTAGCGATTATGTCTGTTTAGCTGGTTTCGGATATAATGGAGAAACATTTCCTATTCCATCAGTACAGTGACAAGTATTCAGGTTCTTTGGGTGAATCTTTGGGACTGACGAGTCCATAATAGTGCAAGTAATAAAAGGGTTCTTGATGTTAGCGAGATGGGGAAACTTTTACCAAAATCTAAGTTCACAGATACTCAATAAATTTGAAATAAAAAGGAGGAGATGTGAAATACAACAAGAAACATGTGGCATCGAGGACGAGCAAATTTGCGGAACTATAAATGGTTACGGGCTATGAATGCTGCTCATTACACATTCTGTAGATGTGCTGGAAGCTGCTATTCGTAGACTGTTAATTCGCCACAAGCGAGTATTAATCAGTGAAAGAAAGGAATACTCAACCTACTCAAACCAATCATGAGTAGCGTGAGTAGAGTAGAGTAGATTATGAGTAGTAGACCCCCTTGAGTAGAGTAGAGTAGCGACTCACAGTACTTATGATTAGTTTGAGTAGTTTGATTAGTATTAGTAAGCCTCCGAATATAACCCCTATATATGTGGCGGGGGGTATATTGACTAGTAATTAAGGGGCTAGCCCGAGGTTCCGAGCTATTTAATTGGCTAGAGGTCACGTTTGTGGCGCTACTCAACCTACTCACACTAATCATAGGTAGTGTAAGTAGAATAGAGTAGATTATAAGCAGTGAGTAATCATCTTGAGTAGCATGATTAATGTGAGTAGGTTGAGTAGATTATAAATAGTGAGTAATCATCTTGAGTAGAGTATGAGTAGTAGTCACTACTCTACTCATTTCTTACACTGGTATGAATGTCCTCATAACTTCCTGTAACAGGACAAAGGAAATTCTCGCTTGGGGGATAGCGAGAAAGAAACCAAAGCTTCCACATATTATTCCGCTTCCTCTCAACCCCTCATCCATTTCTTCTAAACTCTTATACAACTACACATTGAATACCATACTTGACACTTATCATCATCAAGTTACCACACAATAACTATTGACCGCAACCATGATCCTCACCACTATCTTTAGCCACCTAGCTGTCCTAGCACTCTTACCCTACATAACCGCCCTGGCTGTCTCTGGTAGTAATTCCCTTCCCTATGCCGTAACACCTTGGACATTCAAGGGTGAAATCGACGGTAATTACTTTGAGTATAACGGTACTATAGAGGTAAGCATTCAGATATATTTTTCCCTGTGTTTGAAATTCCTACTTCACTGATGTTTCTAATATGGAATTCATGTCCACGCTGACATTCTCCCAGGAAGCATCGCAGCATACCAGACCCTCCATCCTGAATTCAATCTCACAGCCTACTTCGAAGCTCCCAATATAGCACACCTCCCATCTCTGAGTCCCCGGAACAAGGCCAATATACTCTGCTGCGCAGATGCCGGAAACGAATTGGCAAACCCCCACCTCAATTGGACACCCGCAAATCCATGGGAGATTGATTCCGGAGCACAATATCTCCAGACGATCGATCTCTGCCATACCGGTCCTCGACAATGTAACCGAATCTCCTGTTCTTACAAAGCGGCCATCTTTTTGTGCAACGATGTGAGTTGCTCTTCTTCACTGGTAAGGAGACATGCTGACGCGCGCCAGAATGACTATGACATCAGCCCCAAGTGCGCATATATAGCTAGTTACGCGTTGGATCTCTTTAACAGCTGCCGATATGTGAAGGACACAATCCTAGGTGTTTGCGGACAGGAGTTTGATACGGATAATTATAATGTTGTTGTAAGAGCGGCGAAATGTTAGCTACCTGTCGGGAGATTCATTCACTTGATTGGCTGGATCCCACGTCGGCTGTCCCAAATAGGTTTAGCTACCTAGGTAGTCACGGTTAAGGCTCTTTCCATATTTGAGCCTCAACTCTTCCATGGCTAATAATCATCCATATACTATTCAACAATCACACCGCATATTATGAGTTATATACCTTACCGTGCAAGTGATTAGAACTAGTAATCTACCTTTGCACTTTTGGAGTTTCTGATGCTGTGGGGAGATTTTCGGATTTGCATTATTTCGTTTGTTAAATCGTCGTTTGAACTTTGGAGTTATTAGACGGTTTTATCTTTGACAGAAATTTGGGTTGATGGTTGATCGACAGGATGAAGACATGAATTTACTGGGTTGATTTCGGAATCCATTCACATTTTATACCAACATTGTACCCGCATATCACGACGAATACACCGTGCCGTGCACACGGTATGACCTTAATTCTGATGAACCGACAGTTAAGAAGTCGGGGATGGACAGTTATCACGATAACAGTTCTCAGGATTCGGAGTTTCTCGAAGGTCTAGTTTTAGCAAGGTATCACAGTGACACATTAAGACCGTTTAAGTTACATTACGCTCTTTGAATCTCGTTCCTCACACCAGCATTCCGATTATATATTATATCCAATAATTGAAAGGACTCTTGAAACAGTATCCTCTGAAAGGCACTATTGATACATTCAGGTACAAATTCAAGAATAGAGCCTGATTAATGGAGGGTCCTTACACGTAAGTCCCTACTAACAGTCTCGTTCCGATGCAACTCACCGCTCATGGCGATTTTCATGCTTCAAATGCGGCCATTTGAAGACTATTCTCTTAAAGACCTGGTTAATTAATAGTATTCTTCAACTGTAAGAGTCATATCAAGGTGATTTTGAGCGCAAACCTATCAATACATCCAAAACTGTCCTCACATCTAACTCCCTACTCGCAACGTCCGTTCTTATAAAAAATACCGCTCATGGGTTTAGCAGTAAATCATACTCGTCTTCTAAAGACGGCGTTCCCAAAGACTCAAGTTATCTCATAGCGTGCAGAATGCAAAAGCTACGCTAAAGAACAGGTCATTAACCTGCTATCTAAAAATGGCCCGATCATTTAGGGGTATTTTGATTAAGGCTCGAAATAATTTTCCCTTGGACAAGAACCGACACCCAACACAACCAAGCAGCTTCCTTGCAACTCGTCAGCTTTTCTCACATGCGAGAAATCACGTTTACAGTCTACAAGAAGTTCACATATACACCTTATACAGTTGCGCAACTCCAGCGTAAAAAAGAAGGTAGTAAGATACTTGTTCATTGGTTATGTGTTTGTCAATCCAGTTTGACCTAATGCACTGTCCGCCGATTTCGGCAAAGCCAGCAAGTCTTAGACAAGAAAAATCAAGAATCCTTGCTTGACCTCCCCCGACCCATAGTGCATTCAAATATATATATATGTAATGGAGGCTCTCAAAAAGAGGACCAATTAACTCAATTCAAAATTCACTCCACTATCCAAGAAACCAAAAAATTCGCATTCAAACATCTTTCCCCATAACTTTCACACCCTAATCCAACCAAACGACATTAGCACAACACCCTCCATCATCAATCCCCAAATGCGCAACAACCTCCAACTTCCCCTCCAACTTCCCGTTTCCTTCTCTCTTCCCCTTCGGATCCCACCTCCAAACCTCAACATACCTCTTCGGCACATCCGTCAGCGCCGCAAACTCCACCTCCCCTTTCCCACCCCACGCATTTTCACCCATCTCACTCCCTGTCTCATCCAACCTCTTATCCCAACCATTTTCATCGTCGACATCCATAGGCGCAATCGCATTCGCATACCCCCCCGTCGTAGTCGTCGATTCGCGGGCGACGAGGTGAGTTATATGACCCGCTAGGTGTCACTCATCAGCCATAACCAGTCATAGCGAGATAGATAGAGAAGAGAGGAGGAAATAGAGGGATGGGGGAAGAGGGACTTACACCGATCCAATTCAAAAACATTAATCCACCCCGTAATATTCGGTTGACTAATCTGCGCGCGCGCCGTAGCCCAAACATACCTCATATTCCTCGAGTACTTGATTTCTGCGGACCAGTAGTTTGCGTTCGTTGCATCTATACCACATTCATCAACATCTGAAATCCTATTCTCCCCACACGCTCGAGCGGAAAGAAAAGAGGGGAATAAGCTTACTAGCAGGAATGGTCTTCCAGAACCCAACCTCTTTCCGTGGGATCCCACGCTCATCATTTTCAATCTCCACAACCTCATTCCCACTCTCCATAACCACATGAACCGTCCTACCATTAGGATGCGCGACTAAATGCCTCGGGTGCGTTCCATTCCTGTTAACCATCCACCTACCTACCTCTTCCACCCTAATTTCACCCTCTCCCTTCCTCTCTTCCTCACTCGCATCAATCCTATGCGTCCACACACTATCCCCATTCAAATCCGCCGCATACAAAACCCCCTCACCCTTCCCGAACGCAAGTCCATGAATACCAGAGTTATTAGCGTATTTCCAGCTCTGCTGCACCGCTTTCAGACTCCCATCTGGGAGCGTGCTAATCGCCTGTCCACACGCGTTTGGACCGGGCCAAGCGCCTGTGAAGACCGTGTAGGGCGGGTGGGAGAGGGATTGCACGTATGCGGATGTGGAGTTGAAGCATGCGCCTGAGGAGTTTAGGGAGGCGGAGAGGGAGAGGGAGGTCGGGGAGGTGATTTTGTAGGATGCGATGGCTGGTTTGGAGAATTGGGATGCGTAGAGGGTTTTTTTGTTATGCTGGGCTGAGTGTTAGATTGGATGGGATTAGGGGAGGGGAATGTACTGAGAGGGAGATCCAGGGGTGAGAACCGTCTGCGGGGATGGTGGCTGTTTTGGTTAGGGTGAGGATTTTGGAGTCGAATTCGAGGGCGTGGATTGAGGCGGGGAGACCGAGGTTGCCTACGAATAGGTGGTGGACTTTTGCTGTTGTTAGAGCTGTTAGAGCTGTGAGGATTAAGAATGCTTTGAGCGCCATGTTGAAGACGCTTATCATAGGAGATCAATTGGCAACAAGAGAAAGCAACAGGACGCTGGTCATATTATGAGGTCCTGACCCCTCCTATAAAATGGTACTCTACTTAGAATACATAAGGCAATATCTACAACATCTAGCTTTTATATATTGAAGATATGTGCCTGACCGGGTAAACAAGCTTCAAAAACACGGTTCCTGGGCGACGGCTGTTCAAAGTCAAAGTAAGCGAACGAGTCTGGTAAAGTTACATCGTGCTCCGTTTAGCCTACAATTGCAGTCCAATTAAGCCTGCCTCTACCGCATTGTGCAACGAAAAAGCCCCCAAAAAATGGCAGAACAATAGAAAGCTCATTTGGGATCAGCATTGCATAAATGGCTTACTCAGATGCCGAGAATCGGTACTTTGGATGAGCGGCAGGGATTGTGATGTGGGAAATGTCCGCGAGTGTTCCAGATTTTCGAAGAAATCCAGAACCTCTAAAGGCGATACTCTTGATGACACCTACCCGCAAGAGTTCCTGGCTGTAGAACCCTCAGAAACCAGAGAAGACGTCCCCAAATCAAGGTTTCTCGACATGACCAAGCCACCTAGATTGGCGACGTAAAAGCCTGTAACGACGTGATGAAGTAAAGCAAAAAGCATGAATGAATAAGAAAAATACTTTGAATTAGGAATGACTGAGAAACTTATCCAAGATTGAGAGGTGAAAATTTGTCATCCAACTCCGCTATATAACAGTCGTCGATCGTAAGCTACGTATAGCCAAGATTTTTAATTTGGTCAGAATCTTTTCTGACATCAAGATATAAGCATTCAATAGTTGGAATATCGAATCGAGTCGCTTTGGAAACCCGCACAGCACTCTTTCGCGCCTTTATCAAGTGTTGATATCTTCATCCATCAACATTCTTCCCACCGTACCTCTGAGCATCATCTTCCGACTCAACGTAAACCCACCTTGATCAGCCATCTCATTGAATAACCTTTCGCAATAGTACCACTCTCTACTGCCAGGTCTGAAAACCTCAAAGACAGCTCGAAGGGGAAACATTATCTGGAAATAACCAGCACTTCTGTGTGGTTCCAACAATGCATAGTCTGTCGTACGTACAATTTCGAGTGCCACATCTTGAATTGTTTTTGGATCGCCTGGTAGTAATAGTGGGAGATTCGTCCGAGGGATCATGATGCTAGCAGCTGGAGCTGTTATGTCGAACATTGGGCCCATTAAAAGGCGCGCCATTCTGTAGAGCTCGAGCAAGCAGGTGTTGTAATGCGCAAGTTCTACGGCTCGGGCCATTGATGTGAAATGGATAGCTGCAGTATATGGTACAGTGGGATCATTGATATTGATGATGAATGCACAATTCGAATTATGTGATTCCCACGCGGCGCGCCAAAGATATGTTTCGTACAACTGCGTGGTTACCCTTTGGCAGAGATCTCGGAACTCCGCTGGTGAAGAACGTTGACCGGTCCGCAACGCTTCCATATCTTCTAGCAAAGCGGGAAGAAGAGCCTTGATATCACAGATCATTGACAATAGGTGTTTCATTTCTGGGTGTTTGAGCCATGGGACAGTCCTCCATCGTTCAGTGCCTAGAAAGCAGGCTTTTTTCCTTTCCATGTATTGGTGTATGATGCCCGTCCGCGCGGCCTCGAAAACGTCCAATTCCGGTCGTGTTTGATGTCGCTCTGGTCCACGAGCTTCAATGAGACGGTGTACCCCCCCAAGATGTTGTATCATGCCACCAAAAGAAGATGCCATCATCTGGTGATAAATTAGTCAATGCCCCCACCAAGAGGTTCATACTTGCCTCAAATATGACCAAGGACAATGCGTTTGTCACCAATGGAAGCTTATATGCAGCTTTTGGATCTTTTAGATCTACACTCATCAATTGCAATGCCTTCGAATAGGATTTTATGCCCAAGTCGAAGCTCTTATCGTCATGATGGCGACGAGCGTAGTACATACTGCTCAGAGCGTTGACTGCCTGTGTTGTCGTACAGTCTGCCGTGCCCCTGTATCCCATCATAACCCATGGTATAAATAGTTTCCATCCTGAAAAGAGTTTGTTTAACATAAACTCTAGCTCCACCGTATTCCTGAACCCCTCCATCGACAGCATTGGCGGGACCTGGTCTCTCGAAGTCGGCTTGACAATCGTCTTCGCAGCCACCTTCTCTGGGGTCGTTCGTGCTTTTCGCTGAGCCTTTTGTTCATCTTCTGCTTGTACCGCTTCGAGATATGCTTGTCGCTTCACTTGTACTCTTTTCTGAGCTCGACTTTTCTCGTCGACGAACTTCAAATCGCGCGCATATCCTTCACAAGTAATCTTGGCCTTTTCACATCTGGTACACTTTGGATGGGTTTCGTCGCATTTCACACGTCGACGTCGACAGGTATGACAACCTAGAATAGTTAGCGCTGCCTCAACTCCATAAAGATTGCGCTCGTGCTCAATGATCATACCTCCAGAGCGACCACCAACGCCTACCATATTTCGGATATGAACGAGCGTTTTGCCTTGAACTTCCTACAACCGGTCGTCATTGCAATCGGGGTTTTGCTAATGTTCTTGATGTGCTGTTGGCGCATCAAGAATATATAATCAAATCCAGAGATCTTGATGTAACCCACCTTCAGCTGGCTTACTCGTGGATGTCGACACCAGGAATGATTTTCGTCTTGATTTTCTCCTCCTTCCAGAAGTCCGGGGTACTGCTGCTATGAACTGCGCATCGCCAGTGACAAGATGACGGCGATACAACAGCCAGAGGATGGGTTGCGAGAGAAGGATCAGGGCCAAATGTCTACGAGTGTTGGATCTGATCTGTCTTGGAGCAGCAGCAGGTAAGGATTGCGGCCCCGTGTTTCCCCCACAGCGGCTGCGGAAGGCTCGCAACGAAGACCAACAACGTTCCTTTTGCTATGCGCCGGGTTGAGCCTCGTGGTATTTTTATGCTTAAATGCACCAACAGGATTGGATGTGTAAGATCGTACTAATATACCTAGCTAGGAAGTTTCGTCCAGATCTGCAGGTGAGAGTGAGACTGCCCGCGACTGTCGCTTCGCGGCTATCGATGACTAAATGGAAGACAAACTGGTTCGAGCAAGGAGGTGTGGTGGGAATTGAGCTGATGCTTGGGGGTGGATTGAGTTTCGTGACGCCAAGAATCAGCGCATGGGCAGATCAAGTACTCGGCATTGTCGAGGCACAGTCGGCATTCGGAGATTTATGACTCCCGCAAGTCGGGACCGAGCACTGGCTCCGATTTGATGAGGAACGTTGCGTTGGCTTGAGAGTTCCTGTTTCTCGACTTCTTCAAAGTTAATTACAGCGTCCACGATTTGGCCAGCTGGAAGACTCTGGATACTTACACCACGTACGTCCCTCGTAGCGTTTCACATTGCAATCTGAACAAACTTGCGCGAAAATAGGTTTTATGTCAATTACTTGCTTGAGTTGCTTTCTACTCGCTATTTGTGCGTCCTCCTCACGAGGTTTCTGTCGTCATCCTTTTCACTCTCAGACAAAGTTCGCAAGAGTTTATCCTATCACAGCTCCGACCACTCATTTGCGATATGACAACCAGTAAACGAGAACAGCGAAATATCCTCAGTACTCGTAGGTATTCTTGCTTCATGTGACTGAAGCTTGTCTATCCTCACGCATTTTCACAGGAAAAAGCTTCCGCTCGTCGGCACCGACTTTCCAAATGCCTAATCATCATGTTAGCTACTATGGTTACTTTCTTGGTTTTTGAGATGTTATCTTACAACCATTTGTGTCAATAATGTAATTAACTACATGCACTGACATTGCCAGGTATGCAAGTATGATAACCAATCTCCATTCATAGCAGCCAGAAGAACCGACAACCATAGAAGGATCAAGCCCGGGGATGACATCTCCGAAAAAACGGCCCCAACAGTATCCCCAAACAGTGTGTTGCCAGGATCCCTCACAAGACAGGCTACCATCGATCTACAGGAAGTAAGTCTATGTTAATGCACAGATCACGAGCATAAACGGCATTGAACTTACGCCAGATAGAGTAGAGGCGTCCACCAACCACATAATTGTAAGTACCAAATCCGAGACAAACCTCCACTTGGTAAATATCAAAGTGATGTCCAACATAGCAATTCCGGACAGAATCATGGTATAGGTTAGTTTTGAGTCGATACTAGCGCCTGCGTCGTGTGTTCGTTCGATTTGGACTCCGACCAAAACAAAAACTGTTATTGCACAAGCAAAACTGAGTAATCTGCCTATAATTTGGGTAGTGAAAAGACAGGCACTGAGCCCGCAAGTCCCGGTATCCTTTAATCCCATCTTTGCTAGAGGTTGGTAGATATTACTGATTTTGGAAAGAAGCTTGTTTTGTGCCAGTGTGTTGACCGAAAGTCTGACCTCTCGCACCGCGGTTTTTATACCACTTGACTGTTTAGCATTCAAGTGAACAGTACCTCCGAAGCGGATTCGTCTCCGCCAGAGATATTCTTCTGATGATCACTGTCGACTCATTTCGCCCACTTTTCGCCGATGTTTTCATGAATCAACATCACCTAGTCTGATAGCCAAGAAATCCACTTGATTAGGTCTCGAACTTTCCATAAGTAAAGTCAACCTTTTGCCCAAGACTCTGGAGGCAGTAAGTCAAATAACATCTGTAGCGGCAAACACTTCCCAGTTACAAGCCGAACTCTCAATATATTGTTTCAAACCAACATTGAGGGACTGCAAATCCTGGGTGCAATGATTCATTTCGTATAACCCATCCATCTACTCTCCTTTTTCTTGACTTACAGCTTCATTACAATCGGCATAGGTCTCCTCTTGTGCAAGTGGCTATATTGATTCATTTGCCCCACTTTATTAACTCCACGCCCTCAGAACATAGAAGAGTCTCAGCCTTCACCTCCTCCATCTTTTTATCACTCCACTCGAACTAACAAACCTCACACTCCGCCTCAATCAGTCCTTCCATCTCATATCCCCCGCCGACCACTGGCCTACGTAAGATATCCCAATATGCGAGTACCGAGAACCAGTCTGCAGCACGCCCCGCCCCCGCGAAGTCGCGATTGTTCCACGCATATGCAAGCCATCGCATTCGTGCATCCTTCAGCCATGCAACCGTACTCCATATGTTGTGCTTACAAACAATTTTCTATTTCTGGCATCCCGAAAGCGCTCGTTCGCTGTGCTGATCAAACCTGCGTCGTTGGAGATCACTTTTGTTTGATCGTTCGTTGTTCTGTTTTATTATTTGCGACCAGGGGACTCAGCCCAAAAGAGATGTGTTGTGCCTACAGGAGAGAAAATGGAATATTGATAGCCTAAGTGGGCTTGTTGAGTGCGTTTTGGGAGCTGAGCATGTCTCTCGCAACGTAATGAGGACGTCTTGTTGGTCTTTTGACCGATAGGGAATACCTTGGGCTGCATGTCACACGTTTCTGTGTCACAAAGGATACACCACCACACCACCAGCATTTTGGTGGTTAACACGTCCTGTCATTAGCGCACCAATAGCATACCATCCGTGAAATACAGGGTTTAAAAGCTGGGTTGGCCGCTGGATGGTTGACATATTCTTTTTACAGGATACTTGGTCGGTTAATCCTACGTTTGTAGATTATTTTGTGTAACAAGAGACCTCATGATGACCTCCGTGGTCGATTGATGGGACTCTTAATCGTGTGATTGCAGAAACTAAGAGGATGCTGACGTTGGAACCATCGATTAGGCGGATGAAGGATTTCTGAGCTGGAGGAGGCCGGCAGCGGCAATGACCACGTTGAACAACATTCCAAACATCAAAAACGCATTTCATTGTTGCGACAAAAGGGTTCAAGTGGCAGCATTTATCCAAAGACTGTTCCAAGGTTGCGAGCACACTACATCAGAGACCCAGCAACCATTGCCAGTCTTCAGGTGAGAAACGCAGAAATTACAGGATTCTATTGAAACTGGGATTTCAATAGAGAAGGTATAACAAATCGAACTGATTCGTCAGCACTAGACAACCAATTCACGACTAGTGATTGCAGTATCGAGACACCAAGCAGAAACATGTAATTCACGGATGTTTTGGGGCAGAAGAGGCACGCCTATGTATCTCAACACCGGTTTGTTTCTCCAACTTTTACACACTAACAATTCTGATTTTTCAGTACGACATTGGCGTCTCCATCACCGATTGAATCATGCCTTCTTATCCTAGAACCCTAGTAGTTTTGTTGGCAGATAAATCTCGGGCACTCAGACCGAGTGCAAGCTTGAATTCTCCTGATGGGATCCTCCACTGCTGAGCCATCACGTCCCAATGGCTAATGTCCCTCCTCCGTAGGACCATCTCGATACTTCCGGATTGACCAGCCTCGAGTTGAATCTTCTTGAAGCCTCTCAAAGCTTGCACTGGGATCCCATTTCTGCCTGCCAACGGTGACGACACATACAGCTGAATGACCGTTGAGCCAGCTCGCTGCCCGGTGTTGCTCACCCTTCCCGTTACTCGCAGCATCTCCGTCCAGAGATCAGTGTTCCCACCAGGCTCGATTGGGGCAGCAGCATCTGGCAGATCGTTGGTCGTGTTTCCACCCAGCTTCACGACCTCTAAATCCCCTTCAACCTTAAAAGTCGTATAGCCTAGCCCGAAACCAAACTCATACAGCGGTTCGGTGTTGTGGGCGTCGAAGTGGCGGTAGTCGATGAGCTGACCCTCGGTAAAATCAGCCTGCCATTTGCTACTGTTGCGCTCCAAGCCTCCATCAGTCCCAGTGAGGTTGACGATTGGAGAGCCGTAATCCTCTACGGTCTTGGGAATGGTATATGGTAACCTGCCGCTGGGCTCGGTTTTACCCCAGAGCACGTCGACAATTGAGTTGCCAGCCTCTTGTCCGGTGTAGTGTGCGGCCAGAATAGCGGTGACATTGGAATTCTCTGCCCACGGCATGGTGTTGATGCCTGCTGAGTTGGTGATGACCACCGTCTTCTTCCAGCCGCAAAACTTTACAACATTGTTCACCACCACTGTTGAATTCCAGCTAAGCTCCAATGATGGCCGATCGTAGGTCTCGGCCGCCCACGACTTGAGAAAGACCAGACAGACGTCAGGTTTGGGATAGATTGATCTGAGGTCATTGTTGGCAAGGACTTTGTTGGAAGTGATGTACTGAACGGTTCCGTCGACTTTGTTCATTTGGGACTTGATAGCTTCTAATGGCGAGATAATGTATGGGTTTCGACCGCCTCCAGCACCACCTCCAATGGTGATTATTCCGTCTTCTTGGCCTTCCTGAGGAGTGTTTGGCGGCGCGACCACTCCCTCAGTCACGTCGAAAACTGCATTACCAAACACACCAATGTAAAGCATTGGCTCTCCCCCGCACGCGGTCTTGTCTGATAGTGGCAGTATCCCATCGTCATTCTTGAGTAGGACGGCTGCAGATGCACCCCATTTCCTGATCAACTCTTTGTGATTTGCACGAACGTCTCTACCAGGTATTCCACCTTCTGGTCTGCCTCCAAGCAGGCCAGACTCCCATCCATCATTGCTGATGGCAAGTAGGTAAGGCATAGATGGGTCCACAGTGGGGTAATCAGGGTCATCTTGTTGGAGGAGATAATATGGAGTCATAAGGCGTCGCGCCATCTCATCTACACGCTCCATGGTGACATTGCCTACTTCCACTGCCGCTTCGAGGCTTGGTCCAAAGTAACCGCCACCTCCATGACTGGTTTTAACCCCAGGCGGGAGCTCACCTGGCTGCTCCATATCGAGTCCTGCATTTGCGACTTTGCTTGTCGAATGAGTTGCGAACCAGTCAGAGACAACGTACCCTCGAAATCCAAGCTCATTTCGGAGGACTTGAGTCAGCATACGTTCATCTTCGCAAGCGTAGGTGCCGTTGAGACGATTGTAGCTACACATGATTGATGTTGTTCCTGCCTTGACAGCATCGGCGAATGGCCAGAGGTACAGCTCGTGAAGGGTTTGGTCGTCGATATTGGATGATACGGCATCCACAATAGTTCCATCCGGCATGACCGTGTCGCTCCTCATGGTCTCCTGCTCGTTGCCTATGAAGTGTTTTGAGGATGTCTGAATCCCAGCTGTTTAATGCCCAATGAGCGTGTACTTGATGGCCTCTCCGGAAAGATATGGATCTGGAGAGGAGCCTTCCCAATTACGTCCACCCTGCGGGTGACGTCCGAGAGGTCCTGTTGTTGGTCTAGACAGATATCAGAGAGAAGAAAGTGACGCATGGCTCAAGAGCTTGTATCTTACCCGAGAATCACATGTGCCCCTTTGGCTTTGAACTCGGAGCCCATGGCAAGTCCGCGCTCATACATCAGCTCTCGGTCCCAGCTTGCTGCAACAGTAATTCCTGAAGGAAATGTACTGACGAGATGAGCTCGGTTGATAGCATTGGGGCCATCAAGGAGACATAATCCAGGAAAACCAAGTCGTGAAACAGGTCTGATTCTCCCAATACAGCCTGTGCCGACGTCAAGCAAGGTGCCCGTGACCATCGTCACCTTCTCGGTGAGAATGAGCTGGGCGACGAAAGCGTGGGCTTTACTCTCTGCCTCGTTCCATTCTGCGGATGTCAGTCAGTATGTATTGCTACTTTGTGTGTAACTTGGAATGACGAACCTTCTACGCTGGGCACATAAAGTTCTGACAATTGGCCCGGATGCTTGGTGGCTGCGCTTGGGAGTACTAAGATGCTGATCCAGCTATAGAGTTGTACGGAAATCTTCATGGCTGAAACGAAAAAATGGCTGACAACGACTGGGAAGCTGGTATAGTTGCTGAGATGCTGAGATGCTGTCTTGCTCAGCAGCCCATCAACCATTTATACATTCTCCACGATGCGGGGAGATATAATCCCCCAACTTTGGTTCCCCAGATTCATTCGAACGGGCCGAATTGAATGAGACCATCATGAAGGTCGAGTCTTGGTAGGACCGAAATCTGGGGATTCTATGGCTCGGTCGAGTTCATACCGGGACCGAGACCTGGGGACTCCACGATTCATAAACAGAATGGAAGGCGTGCCTTGAAAGGTGGGGTAATATGGTCGAGAACGAGAGCACGGTCGGTGCCATATTTTGAGGTGCAGTAGAGCTCTGGGGAGCTATTCTGTTTTGGTAATCAGATGTTATGATGGGTTTCTCCTTATACTTGGAGGATCTATATCAAGAGAGCTACGACACGTACCAACGTGAGACCTCCGCTCTCAGGTCATTTGGGTATCAAAATTGGCGATCATCAAGACGAGACTTTTCAGAGTGTCTCTACAACATCCAGCGCCCTTTTGGCACGGATATGTTCTCGATTCGGATTTTACGTCGCTCTCCGCATACCGCATGCATGCAGGTGCAATAACTCCACATCTGCCGATACTCACTACTACCACAGCTCAGTTCTCAACAGGTATTCCCTAGCCGTATGACCTGGAGTAAAATAGTCTATTGGTCTTTGAACATTCGTATAGAACCTGTCAGGACAGAGTTGATAAGTGTCGACAGGATCTTCCAAAGCTTTTCTTATACGTCAGACGGCAGACTCGTTTGATCTGTTAGCTATACAGGACAAAATCATGTGCCAGTAGTGGAGCGAGGAGATTCTTGGTACTCAAAGTTATCAAAAATATGTTGAAATCTGCGTCTGCTTGAGCAGTCCATGCTAGGTGCGTGAAAGGCACTAGTATATATCAGGAAATCAGGTACGAATACGCACGCAGTGACCTGCAAAAACTAGCGTTTTGCAGAGAAAATGCCGCTAGGCATCGCATTCGTATTTTTATTGCCCGAAGCGGTAACCTTACGCTTCCATCTTTCAACACGGTGCTGCAGTTTGTCCCTATATCAACGACCATGCTAATAAGTGGCATTTATGGCGAGAAACGTTGCTACCAGGACGCTGTTTTCAATATTCTTTCAATCCGTCGTTCGTGGCTCCCATGTAGCTACACCAATTAATCCAATCATGCAATCGGGAACACAACGTTCGGCAAGGCGCTGCGAATCTTGCAACGTTTTTGACGATTTCTTTGGCCATTGTAGAGCAGAGCGCGATTTGAGTCGATCAAAAGAAGGCAATCCAGCTACGATGTATTGGAACCGAGCATTCTATAAGTCTGCATGCGATGAACATGTCGACCATAGACTCAAAGACGGGACGTTGCTGTGCCACGTTTTCCAGCACATCTCATTGGGCAACAGAAACCTGTTGCGACCGACAAACTCAATGACAGGCCAAGCGACCGCAGCGAGGCTGCGGAAGCCTTCTCAGATTCATCGCGATTCTGTTCTGAAACTTTCTATCAAGAGAGACATTGTCCATAAACGTTACACTTACTAGATTGGCATACTTTGACCAACCTTTCACGTTCGGGTGTGAGCGGGACTGAACAGAGGTAATTCTCCAACTCACCCCACTGATTTTATTCCCTACAGCCTCATTTATCGGCACTATTGCGTTGTCATTGCCATGGCAGAGCCGTTGAGTACCGCCGCCAGTATTATCGCAGTGATTCAAATCACTAGTCGAGTGGCCACTCTGTGCTATGATTACCGCGCTGGTCTCCAAAGTCACTCACGCGATATCAAGCAGGTTACAGAAGAGATAACGAGCCTCCGCGATGTTTTAGAATCAATTCTTAAGCTCGTCGACGATGAACGAGAGACTAGTGGACTTTCGACGCTGAAAATTCTGACGAAGCCTGATGGGCCACTGTCAAGCTGCAAAGTACAGATGTTGCTTCTCGAAAAAGACTTGTCGCCTGGTACTGGGCTTAGGGCTGTTGCCAGGACTCTCAGATGGCCATATGCTAGAGGCGAAGTTGATAAGAAGGTCCAAGAGTTGGGTCGACTCAAGAGTTCGTTAACGCTAGCAATGGCCACTGATCAAACGTCAGACCGCGTCCTTCTTATTGTTGAACATCGTTGACGTTTACCTAGCACTATCGCTTTGTCGATGCAAAAAGACACAAAGCACATCAAACTTCAAACAGATGTCCTTGCCAAAACCCTGGAAAGCAGATACAATCGTATGTTCTCGAGTCAAAACCTTCGTTAACAATCTTAACCATGTCCCACAGAGGAGGAATACAGAAGGTTTAAAATAATGTTAAATGCCCCTGATCCGACCGTCAACTACCAGACAGCAAGAGATCGACGAGATACTGGTTCAGGGGAGTGGCTGGTCAGAGATCAACGATATACGAAATGGAAGCATGCATCTGAATCGTTACTATGGATTCACGGCATTCGTACGTTCGCACTGCTGTTGCTATGACTGCGAGTATTTTTCAAGCAAGCTAATATTCTTGTAGCTGGCTGTGGGAAAACATTCCTCGCGTACGCCGATGTCATACACTAAAAAAAAACGCTAATGTGCCAATAGTTCTCGCATCATTGAAGACATGACGAGCCACTGCTCAACCCTCGAGGGAGCAGCTCTTGCTTACTTCTTTTTCGACTTTTCAGCTCCTGATAAGCAAACTTATGAAAGTTTCGTGAGGTCTATTGTTATGCAGATATCTATTCAATCATCTTCTGCGTGGAACATATTAACACAATTTAGCGAATTTTTCGAAGGAGGGCGTCAATATAATGAATCTAACTGGACCGTATCAATGAGTTTTCTGCTCAATCTACTGGACAGATATGTCAATTCTTACAACAAGATATACCTTGTTCTTGACGCCCTAGACGAATCAATCAATCAGGACATGGTATTGGAATTTCTCTTGGGCCTGCTGGCAAATCACACTGGAAAAATAAACATCATCTTTACTTCCCGACAAGAAAGGAACATTCAACAAGCATTGGAGGTCTCTACTGCTGAGATTATTGCCGTGACAGCTGACACGGTAGACCATGACGTAAAGCTTCATATCCAGAAAAGAATTGCTCTAGAACGGGGACTTCAGAAATTCCCACAAGCTTTACGTGACGAGATTGAACGATCCTTAAGTATAAAGGCCTCTGGAATGTACCACGCGCCCCTTGTGATTCATTGACTCGGAAACTAAAGTGCCTTTAGGTTTCGATGGGTGGATTGTCAACTCGACCGAATTCAAAAATGTCCGAAGCCAGGCGTGGTCAAAGTCATTCTGGCATCCTTACCAAAAACATTGGAAGATACATACGCTAACATAATTTCTCGTATCGATCCTATGTATCTCAACGATACATTGACAATCTTTCAGTTGCTTATCTACAGCAAAAGTATCCTCACGCTCGACGAGATTGCGGAAGTATTGGCTATTGACTTTTCTGAAGAACCAGTATTTTCGCCCGACCTTCGGTTTGTGGATGCTCGAGACATATTATCTGTCTGTTCATCCACGATTGCGATTACAGAGTCGAAATTTGCGACGACTAAGTCTGAAGTCCGTCTTGCGCATGCCTCCGTCAAAGATTTCCTTGTTGGGGGCGGAGCATCTTTTGCCCATGCAAGTAAAGACGACTTCAATCCATGCGTCGCACACGAAAAGATTGCCCGTGCTTGCATGGCATATCTCCTATATCTGGGCTCCACCAAGGTAGAACTTTCTACAATTGAACGGGATTACCCCTTTGCGAAATATGCGGCGCAAAATTGGGCCTTACATGCCAAACAAGGGGAGGATTCCACAAGGATTTGGGAAACTGCCACGATCTTGCTGAATCGAAATAAACCTTGGTATGAGACACTACTCCTTCTCCATGATGTTGATCGGCCATGGCGATGCGCTGTGAACAAGTATGAAATGCCAAATTCTTCTTGGCGTCGAAGGAGAGCGCCAGCCTCAATTAAACCTCTGGCTCCACTATACTATGCCAGCTTGGTAGGCTTTGATCACGTTGTTCGGTCAATGCTTGATGAAGACGTTGACGTTAACGAACGCGGGGGTTTTTTCGGGGATGCCCTATCTGCGGCGGCAGCACAGGGGCACCTTGAGGTTGTGAAGCTTTTGATCAAAAACGGTGCGGATGTAGACTCTGACCAAGGGTTTCAACGCGGCCCTCTGATGGCAGCTGCAGCGGCCGGGCATAAGCAAGTTGTTGAACAGCTACTAGAGGCAGGAGCAGATTACTCGAGAGGTCACTACCGTCTTGGTTCGGTATTAGTCGTCGCTATTCGAAATGGACACGAAGATGTCGTCCAATTACTTATCGACAACGGCACAGATCCCTCCCGCCGTGTAGGAAAAGGCCAGCTTCCAACATATTACGCGGTTACTTACGGATATCCTAACATTCTCAAAATTTTACTTAGCTCTGGTGCGAAGTATGAGAGAAGCTTGCTGGACGACGCGGCTACCAATCACAACGAGCGGGCCATTGCCATCCTGAAGGAGCACTCAGTAAGACATGTTGACAGTTACCCCCTTGCCATAGGAGGATTAAATCTTTCTTCTTCCCAAAACAAGACACAGGATTCAACCGATTCGGATCAACCTTCACTTCAGAGCGCTGCAGCCGGTGGTCTTGAAGCTACAGTTGAGCAGCTTCTCAACTCTGGCGTTGACGTTGATGCAACCCACGAGTTTGGTTACTCTACTGCCTTGAGCGCGGCGGCTGCTTCAGGCCATGTCTCAATCGTCAAGTTACTTCTACGGCATGGCGCTGATGTTAACGTCAAACCTAAGTACGGGACCAAAGCAATGAATGCAGCATTAGGCTGTGGGCACCTTGAAATCGTGCAAATCCTTCTCTCGGCCCTATCGACTGCTAACATAACGGTCAACGATGATGAATATGGACATTTGCTAAAGGATGCTGTCACTTCGGGAAGTCTAGCGATTTTGGAGGAAATCCTAGCTCTTCGAATGGACGTAAACATGACGCACGCTGCGATTCTCACACGCCGGGGCAATACTGCTCTTGGAGCTGCCGCATGTATTGGCCACCAAGATATGGTGGAACTTCTCTTAAGTCGTGGAGCCGATGTGAACCTTCGCACAGAAGGCATGTACGCGTATGAGGGAGCTACAGCATTGAGTTGTGCCGCGTACTGCGGACATATAGATATCGCTAAACGCCTTTTAGATGCCGGTGCGGATATAAAACTGACGAGAGATGGGGGTGGAGCAACACCTTTGCGCAACGCAGTCGGACAGCATCAATTGGCAATGATTGAACTTTTACTTGCAGTAGATAGCACTACGGATTTCGACGGACACGCTCTTCAAGTAGCAGCCAGAGCTCCACTACATAAGATTGATGCTCTTCAAATGATTCTGAAACGTTATTCTGAGCTGGACATGGCTTACAAGACCGCAGAACCTGAAGCGAAGACCACTCTCTTTGAGATAATGCAAACTGCATTGCTGACTGCGGCAAGTTCAGATTGCGTGCATTCGATCCAAGAACTAATGAAGTACGGAGCTGATATCAACTGGCAAGATGATAGAGGTTATACTGCTCTCTACGAAGCCGCTGAAAAGAATTGCGTGGCGACGGCCAAGTTTTTGATCGAAGATTGCAAAGCAGGCCTTCACTCCAAACTTCTGAATGGCAGTCTCCCCATCCATATCGCCGCTCAATACGGCAGTGTTGAATGCCTCGAGTACCTTTTGGAGCTGAATGAAGACATAAATGCGGTCAACGACGAAAATAGAACCCCCCTTCATGCAGCGATTGACGACGAACGCGAGGATACCGTAAAAATCCTGATAGAGAAGGGGGCAAGAGTGGATATAGCAGACGTGGATGACATGACTGCGCTTGATCTTGCGGAGTATAGGCAAGCAGAGAAAAGTAAGGGCGAAATGGGCTATTACTATGGGGAAAGGCCGAAGAGAATTTTGGAGATTGTCAAAGGAGTGAAGGTGGAAGAGGTTGTTGGTGTGACAGTAGTGTGATAAGCAGCAGGTGCGTCTGCAAAACTGCGATGGATGGTCATGGAAACAAAGGAGTCTCTTGGTGATAAATGAATGTTACTGTTATATCGACAAGTGACAGATACGTCTTTTTGAAGAAGAGCATTGAGCTTTCTGCCACTTGGTAGATCCTCACAACAATCTTTGATACTACTTGATTTACTACAACAAGAATGGAAGCAGCATCCACTCACTGAGCTTCTCTTTCTCATCGAGGACAAATATGTATGGTGGGAGCAGATCTGGTAACGCACTCTCCTGCCAAGCAGTGAACAAGACAGCACGATCGGCATAATTGAATAGGTAATCTTGTTCTCACTCTCGAAGAGCCTTATGGAAATGACTGGGGTTTTCACCTTGGGCGGTGCGAGAAAGCTGTTCGTTTTCTCCCAGGTAGAGCTGAACGGGCGAAGATTTAATCCTCTTGCACACCTGACTCAAGGTTTGAAAGTTAACACGAGGCCTCTACTGTAGTTTATCTAATGAAAAACTCTCGCTATAGATATATTCAAATGAAAGGAATAGGTAACAAGGTCGAAAGGCTGAGATGAATGTGATAAATTGTAAACAAAAGTGCGGCAAGTGGCTGATTGATATGAGAAAAATAAATCTCTTTCATACCTTCGGAAAGCTAGGAAAGACCGAATACTGTTGATACAATAAGAGTGAATAGTTCGTCCTCACTGGAGGACATAGGATAGGGAGTAACGCGTTTATCGTCAAAAGAAAACATATAAAACTATGTGTTTGGGAATACTCACAAGTGACCCAGATCGGAGGAGAAGCGCTTCTTTCGTGAAAAATGAGTGGGTAGCTAGAGTTAATCGCTTATGTTGTCTTTTGCGAGGAATATAACCAATGTGTAGGTAGATGACCATATAGTTGAATTGACGGAAGGCATTTGAGATGTATATCATTCCTTGTGTCCTCGACTGCGCAACTGAAAGTGCCAGAGTTTCGTTGTGGGGACTGTGAACTGCTATGATATCCCTCTCAGGATAGTGCCTTCACGTCGCTTTGGTACACCTTATCCCAAAAGCATATCCTGTGAACCTTCGAATTTGACAACTCTTGCATTCTACACCCCATGGATATATGTACAACATTGTAGTGTTCCCGTACGAATCACACCTTCCCGACCAGATTATACACTCGCTTTTTATCGTCCAGCATCGCCCTTGTCCATACTGACATTGTTACCACCCTTTTTTCCATCCGAATCTGCCTTTGCGAGGAAGTCCCTAAGAACCGTCAGCATAAATTCTAACACACAATCCAGCGCAGGAGAGGTTGTGGCATCCTCCTCGTCTGGTCACCTACTTGATAAATTTCTCCTCGTCGCCGCTTGACGCATTAATTGGTGGTCCCTGAGCCTTCTGCACCTTCGATCCACCAGTGAACGACATTATTCCAGCAGTAAGCGTAGCAAGAACACCCATCGCAAGCTAAATCGCCAAGGCAGTCAGTACAATTCCTCAATGGCGTGCCCCAAATCAAACCAGCGCACCGCGGACCAGCTTTCAGGAGCTTCGGGATAGGGACGACGTACGTAGTGGGAGCCAATCTGGCGACCAGCAATTGTGTACATTTGGACCATCTTGGCGGTTGGAGGTTCGGAGTAGGTGGGAGAGAGTGGTGATGCGGTGGAGTGGCTGAATTGAGCTGGATATGAGGTTGTTGATGTTCTGGTTGTTCCTGTCAAAGTCGAGCTTGAAGGTGGATCCGGGTGACTAAGCGCTGGAAGTTCCGAATTGACAGGGGCAATTATTCGGCATCGTCATGGCTTCCGAAGACAACCGACACGCCTTGTTCAGGTTGCTCTCGTGCTTGTTTCTTCGTTCGATTTTCTAGTTCTGGACTTGTAGAAATTGGTCGCATACAGTTTCTATATACAACTTGTTTGACCTGAGGATCGACTCTATACAATGGCTGGGAATGATTCAGACAAGAAGGACATTCGCGGTCCGCCTCCAACGGGTCTACCCGCGGCAGAGAAGCTCCCAGCAGGACTGCAAAAGATCGTAGACAAATCTGATGCTGATGAGAGCTTTTATGATGAGTTGTACGAGGGAAGGTTAGCTTGGCCTTATTTCTCAAAGAAAATCTTCCGTGAACACTTTATTTACTAACTCATTCAATAAGTGCCCCCCAAACTACAGACACAAATCTTCGATATGCCGCATACTTAACTCGAGTACGAACCGCTCTTCTTTCGGCGCAGCGATATGTCGCATACACCTCAGATATCGGCGAGTCGTTCCGACCTGTCGCCCATCCAAATTGGGTACGAGCAGCGTACGGTATTTCCTGGGCATATATTGCTGGAGATGTAGCGCATGAGGGTTACAAGGCGTACTGTGCGAATCAAAGAGTTCTACATCCAGATTTACCTAGGAAGGCTGCGCCGCAAAATTACAATAATGCTCAGAATACTGTGAGCAATGCGGAAGCCATAGCAGAGGAGACTAATTTGCAGCCTGGAACCGTGGCACCGATAAATGATTGGAGGACGGTTATGGTGCAAAGAGGACTGTTCCAGTCGATTGCATCTATGGGACTGGTAGGTGCATTGGCTGGTTATGAGAGGTTTTAACTAATAATTTACAGCCGGCTTTCACTATCCACTCAATTGTACGATACTCTGGACGCGCTTTAAAGGGCAATAGGAACATCAAAATACGAACATACGGTCCAATTGGTCTTGGGTTAGCTGCTGTTCCAGCGTTACCTTACTTGTTCGATAAGCCAGTTGAGGAGGCTGTGGAATGGATATTCCATAAAGGCTTTGAGGTAGTCGGAGGAAAGGAAGCTGTTGGTACCTCCCCATCTACAGGACGCGAAGCCGCTTTGAACCTGGACCAGAAGAAGGCAGTGAAAGAGAAGGAGTTATAAAATATGTCTGAGATAGTATGTGGATGCGGCTACAGTATATATGGGAGCATGGCGTTGGGGTAGCTTGGAAACTCAACTTATTTCAGACTGTTGTCTGAGTAGTCCTAGGTGTAGGAGGAATACCACTTAGAAGTGATTACGAAGGACAAGATATTTGGTCGAAGTGAATGTTTCCACTCAATATCAAGTTGGACTGTGAATGCGTAGCTTAGGTACATTGGCTGCTCTGATAGGAGCTTATTAGGAAGTCAACTAGGCGTCAAATAATCATGCTGATGGTAGCACAACTTTCGGTTAATATTATCCACCATGATTCCTCGGAAGCTGAAGCCTAGAGACAACCCTCTAATTCAGATGAATTCTAGCTCAATACCGCCTCAATTCGAAACAGTCCAAGCCGACTTTAACAATAGTCTAACAAAGATCAAGTTCGGCCAAGGCTGACAACTGACGTGTAAGCGAACGGACTGTTCTAGAAATCGTCAGGCGAGGCTGAGCTCAAGTTGGAACATTGACGAATTCGCCATCTGCCTACTCACGACTAAACAAACGAACGGGACAATCATATTAATCATCAGGTCTACGCATTTGTAGCTATAAATATTCATTGATCCTGCCCAGGATGGCGTCCTCATCGCGATCCGAATCTCCTCCGGAATCCTCCTTTACAACCATGGACGAGAAAGATCCAACTTTAATAGGCGCCCACTGCCAATACACATACTGCAATCAGCTCGACTTTCTTCCCTTTCGATGCGAATCATGTCGCGGGACATTTTGTCTAGATCATCGATCGGAAACGGGTCACAAATGCGCGAAAGCTGGAGAATGGGCGGCAAGGCGACGGCGAGCGAATCTGGCTACACCTTCGTTAGGCTCAGGGAAATCTATGCTTCAAGTCGAGAAGCCTTGTGCGTTACCAGAGTGTAAAACGGTTGTTGGAACGAGTTTATCGACGGCAGTACATTGCTCGAGCTGCAATCGAGATTACTGTCTGAAACATCGTTTGAACGAAAACCACAACTGCAAGAAACTTGTTCCGATCGGCGCGCGACCCAGCAAATATGGACCACAACCTGATTATGCGAAGATTGCGTTGGGAAAGCTTAAAGCTTGGGGAACTGCGCAGAAAGCTAGCATGTCGCAACGAGTGCTGCCGAAACCAAAACCTTCATCGCCAGCCGCGAGATTGATTGCGGTGAACAACCTCAAGAAGACGGCGAAAGGAGACGTTAAACTGCCGCCTGAGAAGCGCGTATACATGTATGTGGAAGCTGAAGCTGCGACCACGAAATCGAAACTTCCAAGCGGCGAGTTTTACTATTCGAAGGATTGGGTCATTGGACGAGTTCTGGATGCCGCGGCTAAGAGTTTACAAGTTGAGAATATCAATAATCAGGGCACGGATGAGGCTTCGAAGTTGAGAGTCTTTCATGTTGAAGGTGGAAGACTTCTGGAGTTTAGTGAGAAGGTTGGAGATTCTGTGGCTAGTGGCAACAGATTGGTGTTGTTACGCGGTGTTGGACCTGCGGTTCCTGATCTGATTGAAGCATGAGCGAATCGAATGTTTTATTTCATTTTGCATCAAAGCAGCTGGAATACCTGCATGTACGTTCAGCATAGCGCAGGAGTTTGGTTCGGTTTATAGTATTTAGCTTGGAGCAACATGGGGAATTTGATACCACTATCTATCTTATACTGCTACGCTTTCTTGTGCGTTTTCCTTTGTGGTTATATGTTTCCCAGTACAGCCAGTGGCTTGATAGCTATACAAGCAAGGTGTTGCATATTTCTTGACTCGATCTCTCAAGAGTGGGAGGTCTTGGATATTCACGTTCTGGCAAAGAGCCTAATATGTTTTCCATACGTCGTCGGCGCTATTTTGCAAACTTATATTTCCTGTCTTATACGGTTCCACTTCCATTGAGCTTGCAATCACTTGCATATGCACCTTTTATGTCGATGCTTCAAATCCATAGGTCAGCTCGGTCGTGTGGCTACGCGGCTCATATCTGACTCACCGTCCTTTGCCTTTAAATACTTAGCAAAAGGCAATCATACTAGAGCATTCAACATCTAGCAATTACGTTTTGGCATTTCAATCAGTAATTCTAGAAAATACCGTTATCTTTCGAGCTGTTCTTCGGCAAGATGGCTTCCTCAAATTCTAACTTCAAAATTCTTTCCCAACCACCAGTCGGAAAAACACTCTTGAAATATGACATTAAACAACATCCCCAATCACAATCCCTTGAAATTCCTCCAGTCTTCATCGCCGCCGTTCAAGCCCGCGAGGATGTATTCGTTGCAATGTACGACGAACTTACCTTTGAAAACAACCTCGACTACGACGACCCCAGATCAATCCACTTCGTCGCATTCTCGAACACTCCAGATGAGGAAGACATAGAGCCAAACTCCATCACCGACATCCAAACCCGGAACAAATTCGTATTAAGAGCAATTGGCACTCTCCGCTTCATCCCCTTTCCCCAATATCATCAGCACCCGCCTCCAGGAATGGTCTTTGACGCCGACTCCCTACGAGCAAGCGCGGCTGTAGAGAATTCTGCTGAGCTCTTCCTCGGAATCCCAGAATACAAACCAGACCGCCCAACGAAATTTCACGACGGCATCGAGGCGTACATTAAAGTAGGTCGGATGTGCGTGATCAAGGAGTGGCGTGGGAAGGGCGTGATGGATGAGTTGCTACGCACTGGGTATAAATGGTTAACTGAGAATAAGGGGTGGACGACGGGGACTATTGGTGGAGAGGAGAGGTTTGGTGGGTGGAAAGGATTGATTTGTGCGCATGCTGATATTAATGCGAAGAGGAGCTGGGAGAGGAACGGGTTTGTGGTTGATGAGGATATGGGGTGTTGGTGGATTTTGGGGATTCAACATATTTGTATGTGGAAGAGGATTGAGTTGGATTGAGCGGAGGAGATATGAGGGAGTTACTGTGATCGGGGTTGGAAGATGTTTGATCTAGGCTCTTATTCCAGGAATAATTGCTTAAACATCGGTGATCTATATGTTATTAACTAAACTCTGAGGAGAACGAGCATATGATGTGGCAGTAGATGCTGCAAAGCTATTCAATCATGGAAAAATGTACATGACTTCTCCAGGCTTGCAGCTACGTGCTGGTTTAGTAGGCGACCTGGTATTTTCCATCGTCCTGTAATTCTTACCGCAACGACTCTTTCACAGCACTAGCTTACCAACATTTCAAGAGACCCATGTGTGAATCTATGTCTCTTCATCTCAAAAGGAAATCATCACCAGGTGATAGTTCTTGGGGAATGAGAAGGTTGTAATGGAGGAAGCCGAGGAGTGAGAGGAGGATTTTGGAGAATGTGTGTGGTTTGCTATAAGTGCGTAAAAGTTGCATCTTCAAGGAAGTCACCTTGGATTTTAAAAAGATAACTGAACATCCCGCACGAAATCTTCAGCAAGTTTCACCTCGATCACTCGTTTCGTTTCCATCTAATAAGATTGACAAATCGGCTCGTACTCCGTACGGCGGAGGACGTCCCTCTTTTGCCTCGGACCGAGAATTTCGTATTTCGTAAAGCTTTTCGCGAGCCCTGTATCTCGCTTTGACTCCCTCCACGAACCTCTTCCTCTCAACATCAACAACCTCATCCCTTGAACCTCCCAATCTATCGACGCCGACACCCTCACGGACCTCGCAACAAGCCACCTGGTGCCCATCACGTCCCGCTCACTGGCACACCCGTCCCTTGCATCGTCCGGCCCATGCCGTCCGAGCGACCCCATTTCCCGGGGCGCCATGCTGAAAGGCACAACAACAGTCCGCATTTTTAGAATGCGATACCGAGGCAAAGGTCCAGGACTTCCATGCGAGAGTAAGATCGCTTTGGAAAAATCATGGCATCAATTGTTTCATGGATCAACTGTATGATCTCATTGCCTGTTTGGTGGGACGAAGAGCACTTGATATTCAAAAAAAGCAAAATACTTCGCTTACAGCTTCTTTATTGAAACCCGTTTTTTGAACATATATTGGGTCGAAAGCAAGGATTATTTCCATGTGATTTCTATATTTGTCGATTGTTGCAATTCGCATACCTCCTGGTAAATTGCTTTTTCCTTGTTCTTTGCTGCATATTTGGTTTACAGAGCCCAGAACCATGGTAACATTTACGCTTCAGGCACATTTGATCGTCTTTTCAGGTCTGGATTCCATGAATGCCAAGGCAACACTTCTCAACTCAGATGTCTTGCCTGGAAATGCCCCAGCCGAGTATCAATTCCTTGCCGCTATCGAACCGCCTCCAAAAGACACAAGGACTTTTTGCTCTTGCTTTTCTTTCAAAACCCTGCTGTTTATTGGCGATGATACAACGGATTTGGTTCTTGATATCGAACTTTTGTGAACCTCAACCCTATATTGAACCAATCGATGCTTCAACATCGACTACAACATCGAACTACACGAAGGGTTCTCGGGACTCATCATAGTAGATATGGTAGACTCTACTTTAAGGAAGCGAACCGCCTCTGTGAAGATATTTAGCTCCGGTATTGGCTTCTAGACGCTGGCTTTTCTACGGATGCTTGATCGAGACGATTATTTCGTTCTTTGTTGCAAGTCGAAGACTCATCGGATAACTTGCTTTTTCCTTGTTGCCCATGGATCATTATGGGCAATTACGCTTGATCATCTCTCGAAATGGACACCGGTCATGGCTTGAAGATCTGGCCCCGGTACTTGTCTATCAGTCCTGCAAACGCGTCTCGATCCATCGATATCAGCACTTTGTTGCACATCGAAGCGCAATTTGAATTACTAGCCTCTTCCCGGTCATCCAGGATAGTCGATATATCACAGAAATCTTACAGCTCCTCTGAGATATCTAGGGATTTTATGCGTCTTTGTTGCATGTCGAAGGCGTCGAATCTTTACACCCCTCTTCCCTGCAGCCCAGGATAATTCGATAAATATCAGGAATAAACATGCTCTTTTGGAGAATTGAAAACGCCTTGAATCTTTGTTGCACATCGAAGGGCTTGAAAAATTACACCCCTCTTCCCTGTCCTGCATGGAAAGTTCGATACTTCTAGGTATATAAATCCCAAAACGTACTGCCGCCAGGGCTCATTCAAGCATAGCCTGTAATGTGCATTTTTTATTTCCGGTATTTGGAAAGAGGAAAACTGACAAAAAATAGAGAAATGACTTGTTTTGATATCTTCAAGAAATTTCTTCAAAATGTATTGAGTTCAAGGATGGCAGTTCGATATATTTGTTGCACCTCGAAAGCCCCCGGCAAACGTCCTATATGCGACCATCTTAGGGTCAAACCATCAGTTTGTCAATGGTTGCTTGAATCCTTGAAAACTCAAGGGCTTACAACAATTGTTTTGTTTCGTTGCAAATCGAACTTACCCATGTCCATGACATGGTGTTGTCCTAGTGGTACAGGTACGGTTGTGCTGTTGCATTTCGCAGCACCCCTGCCCTTGACGCCTTTTGCCCTCGGTCAGCAAGTGCGTCTAACAATCCTTCTTGTTGCATTTCGTTCTCCCCTGCATGTTTACTAGTTTTGGTGCTACCTTAAACTGCTAGGATTTCTAGGATGAAATGTTAATGTTGCATTTCGCAGAACCCTTGTATGGTGGTGGACTGGCGGCACAAACCAACCGCCTGGCCCTAGGCCCAGTGTGGACATTTTGGTGTCCTCACTTATTAGAATCATACGCAGACGATACTAATATATCATTATCAGCAGCGTATGCTTGCTGGCAAAATTCATCAAATGTATCTTTGAAGAAAGCAGCCTTAGGAGGTTTGTCCGCAACCGATTTCGCATTAACGTTGATCACATTGCGGCTTTTGAAAACGATTATTCAGAAGGGTGCAATTAGAATTGTGAAATCTAGTGAAGGTAATGATCCATGGCGACACATTAATCTCTGTCGCTGGAGCTTGTACTGCCGACGACAGTTGCAATATCGTGAAGTGATTCAGATCGGCGCATCGCCTGGCACTTCACCTTGATGGCTGTGGGAATGCAATACTACTTGAATTCCATTCGTCCCGAAAGCTGTGTATCTATAATAACGAAACATAATTACCAGCAGAACGGTCACCCTCTCACGACCGCATTTGTTGCACATCGAACATGCGGGGAATAAACCCCCTCAGCGGCGCACTTTCATTTCTCTTGTTGCACATCGCCATGAGGGGAAGCAGAAACTTTTTCGATTAGTGACGCTCTTGTTGCACATCGATAATGAGGGGGAGGAGGGGTTGAAGATATAATGAGGGGCTGAAGAGGGGTTACCCCCTAGAAAGAAAAAGGTGAAGATCGTTTTGTTGCATGCCGATGAAATGAGGGGTAGACAGTTTGCTTTTGTACTTTTTGCGGTTGTATTATTTTGTGAGGAGGTCGAAGTTTAAGTTATTGTCATGATGGAACTTTCATGGGAGATACGCATTCGTGGGTGTTGTGTGGTGCGATGGGCTAGACTACGGGGACATGATGACGGGTCATTAGTGCGTCGGAGTTGAAGGATCAATGGCTTTTTTTCTCGTTGATGACACGGCCTTGCGGATTGGGCTGTAGGGCTGATGATGGAGGATTTGAGGGAAATGGGATCATCGAATGACGTGTTGATTTTCACGCACTTTCTTATGCAGAGGAAATATTTTGCCCTATGGGATACAGAGATTCAATTACTTCCTTCGAAAATATCGTCAAAACGGTAAATATGACGGCTTGAAAAGAGAAACGCCTTTGGAGGATGGTCCACTTCTAGAGATACTCACATCGAGTTGATTTTTCAGTCAACCTAGTTCCAATATGCAGAGTTGCTGCCAAAGTCACTACGAAAAGGTTGGGCCGAACTTGGTCTCTAAACATCACTGTATCGCAAAACTTGGGAAAAGAATCACTTGCAACCGAATTAGCAGTGATTGATCACTTTGGTCCAGGCAACTTCATGTACAAGCTTGATTTGTGACCGTCGTCTTTGTTACCTAAGGAAATTGTCAACTCAAACAAGAAGGAGACGAAGTCTATTCTAAACCGAACCAAAATGACGGACTCTACGCTCTAGAGACCTATTGTAGAGGATACAGACAGTACCACAACCACTCATGCCTTGAAAGTTTCTCTCACCTCCTTCAAAGTGACTTTCTTCTCAACCAACTCCTTACCCTCCAGCTTCTCCAACGTCCACACCTCCTCAACACCGAGACCATCCAAATAATCCAGCATCCTCACATAATTTGTCCCAACTTGCGCAATTCCATGACTATCATCACTCAAAGTAAACTTCCCACCCATTTCCTTCCAAACCTCACAGACGCTTTTTCCCGGATACGGTTCCTTCAATCCCTTCCTCAATCCCGCGCTATTAACCTCCAACAAAGCACCCTGCTCCTTGACAATCTCCAAATTTCGAATCGCCTTCTCCCAAACCCTGCCACCACCATACGTCTTCAGATCCGCATCAGGTTCCTTCGCAAGCAACCGAATCAAATCAAAATGCCCGACAACTCTCGGCTTTAGAGCTCTCAACATCTCGTGCTGACTATCGTAATAATCCTCAAACAACTTCTCCTCACTCCCAGCTTTCTCTACGGCCTGCGCATAAGTCGCGGCGTCGTAATCAATCGGGATACCATGAACGTGATGCACGCTACCGATGAAGAAGTCAATCCGAGGGTCAGAGGCGTATTCTTGGATGAATGGTCCGTAGGACGAACGAATCCACTCGCCCTCAAAGCCGATAAGGATATGGATTTTATCTGCATACTTTGCTCGCAGCGTTGTGGCTGTCTGGAGGTAAAGTGTGTGACGAGGCGGCAACAGGGCGATTGTGTGACCTGCGGCGATCTGTTCCACAGGTTATTCGATTGTCCATCGTGAATGTGAGATAGATGGGGCTGTACTTCTTCAGGATACAAATCCTCCTCTGATTCTCGTGGCATGTGTTCTGTGAGAGCAAACGACTTCATGCCTCGAGCAATCGCTATGAGTATCACATCTTCCAAGTTGTCTTTCGCATGACCCGGACAAAATTCTCCGGAGTGTGAGTGCAAGGAAAAAGCCATTTTGACGTGTGGTAGGTGGTAAAGGAGCAAATCCTGTGATTTTGAGAAAAACAGATTGATTAGAGGAATAAGTTCAGAATGTTAAGAGCGGTTTTATGTCCCAACAAACGGAATTGTGGGTACTAGGTAGGTGTAACATTTCTTCGTTTGCAAACGATTGGCTATTCTTGACCCTGAAAATAATGAATACAACATGCTACAAGCCCTGTGAGAGAAAAACTTGATTTGCGATACACGAAGAAACATGCGAGAGATACAGGAGAGCGAATTTGCAAAGGAAAAACCGGCAAAAAATTACTCTCTCGAACTGCATGAACTTCGAGCACCAAGGGACTCGCTAAGTTGCGTGTTAGCATTTGCTTTTAGGGGATAGGGACAAGCAGTGATTAAACTTACAACCCTCAACCTCAGTCTTATCATCGTTAAACGATAGGAGGACCGCGCGCTACCATTGCGCCAAGCACCCATGAAATCTCGTTTTGCGAGATCTTTGGCAGACAGTTTGGTAACTGTGATCGGAAAATGTCCTTAAGTGCGTTTATATTACTCGCAATTAACTATCCAATGAAAGCGCTGCTGTCATCCGAAGATTTCCCGCACCCCACTGACCTTGTACGGTAGCCGGGGTTTATTTTTCTTTCCTATCCCAAACTTTCGTGCGATGGTAATAACACGATACTCAACTTGTTTCAACAACTAATGTTTTGTTTTCTATTTGTGTCAGTTACGGTGTCCTTCAAAACGTTTTCTGAAAAACTCATTATAACCACATATATCGCACGTATTTTTCTCCACTAGAATGAAAAGCAAAGTCGAACGGTCTTGCTAACCGCTCAGTGTTGGACCATGTCCAGCTAGCCGGTAAAGTCTCGTGAGAAATAAGTAGCGTTTTTATTGAGAGAAGCTACACCAATTTTGGTCTTGCCATTCCGTTTAATGCCATGTATTGTCGAAGGGAGCAAGTTAAACCAGTGATCTCTTTAAAGACGACAATGCGAATTTTTGAATCGGGCCAAGGAGGCTGTCTTGAAAATAACAACACAGAGACTTTGCGACAGTGATATCGAGAAACTTCCGATTCTTGGTCTCTCGATTGATATCTCGTCTCCTCGATCGCTACACACAAGTTCGGCAATGCTATCGGCATCGCCCATGATTATTCGAAGGATTGAAATGAGCAAATGTCATAAGCTGAGGCAGGAACAAAGATTGAACGATCAGAGTCAGAAGAAATGCCCTAAATAGTTGGACCTCTGCACATATTGGCCGAACGAAAATACAAGGCGTGTCTGCCATCGGCATTCCGGCGGACTTGAAAGAAGATTTCCAATTGCAGCAATTGAATAAAGCGTCGAATTGAAATTGAATGGTAAGAAATTCTCAGTTTCGGGGCTTATTGGAACAATCAACGCATTCGATTGATCCCACACTACTAAGATGAATCGTAGAATGCGGCTTGGAATATGATTCAGATTTGCAGATCAAGTTAGTCAAATCCATGCGAGACAGCGTATGTTAAAAAGTTATACTCATAAGTAGACGAAGAACTCACATCGATGAGTAATGAAAAGAAAGTCGGAAGCAGGCTCTGACTGGGATACGTTTCTTCCAACTATAAAAGCCGTTAACCTTCACCATTCCTTCCTGTCTGCTACAACATTTTTAACCCCACTTGCCATTTACGTCCACTACAATATTTGAGAACGATCATTAATAAGAACATCTTATTCCAATATGAGTGGAAAACCCCCCGATCGGGTTGGCTTTGTTAGTCCTTAGTTCACTGCCATTTATGTGGGTTTTCGAGTTTTGGAACTTGCTTTATCAGTCACTGTTGCTGGTCTAGTTGGGTGTCAAATACACCGTACCGCTGCTGCTGGCGCCCACGTTGACAGCGTTATCGTCTACACTATTGTAATTTCAGGACACACCATATGGAGTGCTTTGCTTCTTATCTTTCCACTCAACATGTACATAAATGATCTTACGATGTTTATCCTCTGGATGGTAGACGCCCCGCTTTTACTCCAAGTAAGCCCTATACACTTTCTAATACTGTTCTACACGAATCGAAGCTAACTTTTGTCATTAACAGAAACCCGGTGGTTTATCCTGTGACGGATCTTGGCAATACAATTACTGGGGTTATTACTGGGGAACTTTCTGGAGAGATCAGCCCGCGAATTTCGACGCCGCTACCGATGTGGGCTCATCAGGGTGTCAGCAATGGAATCTCGTCGTTATCTTTGCATTTGTGATCGCGTTCTCTTATCTGATTAACTTTGTAATTGTGGGTACTTTCTAGATACCTATATTGTCATAAATACGGCAAATCACTAACAGATTTGTTAGGGAGTATTGGACAAGGTTCTTCCATCTAACAGTTGGCGTATACTCAAAGGATACTGGTAACTGATTTCCAGAAATGGATTGCTATAGAAGAACTATGTGGAAGACTTGGGGTTCGTTCCTCTATTGTGGCGTAGGACCTTTGAAGTGTTTCCAGGTAGTTAGATGTGGGAATACATTAACGACGTGGGATTTGGCGCTTCGAACTGTTTTTCCTCGTGGTATTGATAATTAGATTTTCAAATTATTTCGGGGAACTCTTTAGATCTTTTCCCTGGCTTTCCAATTGTTCGGTTGGTTTCGCTACCTAGTTTAAACATTTTATTTCATATGCTCGGTCGGCGTAGGATGGAAAATAGTGGCGGGCGCTTGTCACCTTAGCATATAATGTACCTTTCGGGATTCTTATTATTTGATTGCAGGTAGAATATAAACTAGTTGTAACGGTCGATCCATAAATGCATACGCAAGCAATTCTCAACAGGATGTGGTTTTGTCCACTACTGAATAGTTATCAAATTGGAGTACTTTTATTCTTTCAAGCATTTCGATGAAGTTCGTTGTCAAAGTCTTACTTCCCATCGTCTTTCCAGAAGTGAATCCACTTCGGCTGCCACTAAAATAACAGCAAAAATTCGTGAAACACTAAATGGATTTCACTCAGACGGCGCATTCACCGACTTAGCTCAAATGCCACAAATCACCCACAAATAACTTATATTTTTCAACTCCTCTTGTCTTCCATCTTCTTAACAACCATTACAAAAACTAAACTGCTGGTAGCACCCTCTTCATTCACCATCCGTCCAGAACACAAACACTCCTCCAAAACGAAATCAGCAGCAAGACTCGTCAGTGATGGCTCTTGTGGGTCTACCAGCTTATGGTTCACGGCTTCATATGTAGGGTTCAGGATTCTCGGAATTGCTGCTGCCACCGTAGTCGCCGGTCTTGTCGGAACCAGTATCGCCAGTACCTCCAAAGCGCATGACTACGTAGACTCGCGGATCATCTATACTATCGTCATCGCGGGACTCAACCTGTGGGATGGACTCACGTTCATCATTCCATTCAACGTATTCCCAAACGTTTTCACCTTTTTTATTTTGTGGATAGTTGACGCTACGCTACTGCTCCATGTGAGTATCCTCCCAAGCCTCAAGCTGTAACGCAACTCCACTGAGAACATTACTGACGTTTTCATAATAGATTGATGGAAGTCTCACTTGCAATGGTTCTTGGCAATATACCTATTGGGGTTACTACTGGGGGCAATTTTGGAACAACAAACCTGCCGATTTCGATACTATTGCCACAGTTGGCTCTACGGGGTGTCATCAATGGCAGCTGGTGATCGCGTTCGCTTTCCTAGCAGCTTTCTCGCATTTCTTCCACGGGTTGATTGTGAGTATTTCCCGAAAAAGCGGAAGAGCGAATTAAATTTGTGATTCTGACTTGTTTTTTAGGGAGTGCTGGATTTAATGGGCCCATGCTTCGGCATTCACTCTAGGGTCTTTAATTAACTATTACCCCAATCGTGGAGGACTTCGACGCGTAAAACAACATAGTGAGATTTTCTTTTTTACATCTTTTTCAAGCCGAAAATGGCACGTGTAAGACATATATCCATTATGAAAGCGAAGCAGGAGATCTACAGCTGAACCCACTCAGGCTCTCTAGTCAGGCTCATGTGATTGTAGCGTAGCAGTGTGAGAAATATTGATAAATTCGGACCAGGACTAGTCCCAGGTACACACAAGATCGACTGCCGCGTGAAGGGATATCGCTACAGTTGCGATGTTGAGATGATCTTTCCAAACTTTCCCTGGACCATATCTGCAAAGAGATAATCCTTTCCCATAGCTGGCCTTGGAGAGTATGATGGCATCGCCAAGTCACAAGGATCTCGTTAATAAGTTATGTGCAATGCGAAGACCGCTATGATTTTAAAGAAAGGGCAACCTTTCAATCATAGCCAGGTCCACAGTTTGCAGCTGTCTTTGGTGAAGACACTAAGCTTTGCGGTTGAAGTGAAGTTTCCTCGTGGATGAACGTTTGGGTGATTCCTTAGCTCCATGCTTTTTCAGCAGGTTCCTCATCTCTTGATCGTCATTGTCTTCTGCCCAGCTAAGACACATCTCGCCTATGCTATTACGCGCATTAATATTTGCTGGAGGTACATGCTCCTCAAGAAGGAATCGTACGACATCGATCTGACGGCGATAGACAGCGACATGAACAGCAGTCGACCTAAACCGACCTCCAGGCGCTTCGACATTGACACCTAAGGAACATAGCTTCTTCACCAGAGGAAGAATTCCAAACGAAGCAGCATAGTACAGAGGTTCGCTTTCTCCTGCACGTTCGATATCAAGATTCGGAAATAAAGTGCAAATCCATGCAACGAAATTTCCACCACCGGGAACATTCCTTGTTTCGAAGAAACGTTCCAACAGCGACCAGCTTCGATCGGGAAAATCGTCTCCGATACGATTACAATGATAGAGCCAGAAAAATGCTGCATAATGGTAGAGTGGCCACTCTCGAAATCGCTCTAGACGTTGTTTGTGGTCAGAGTAACCATAGTCAAACGAAGGTTGGGAGAGATATATTAGGCAAGTTTCCATCATAACCAAGTGGGACTGTCTTGGATTGACAAAAAAGAATCCTGTGGGTCCGGTCTTAGTAGTGTTGGCGACGATGTAATCTTTTACGGAGAAGTGCGCCAATTGCACAATCCATGAGTTGTTCGGCTGCGTGATGGAAATTTCTTCCTCGCGATATTGTAAATTCATAGTCGGGTCTTTGAATACATAATCATCCATAGCTATGCCTCTGGCAAGAAGCGAAGAGCAAAGAAGCATAATATCTTCGGCGTTCAGAAGTCTCTGATTAGGATCATAGATTTGTTTGTCCAAATCGACAGCAAGCATTTCTGCGGCCTCGTGGATCCTTGTTGGGCGTCCAGAGAAAGCTAACCATTGAAGGAGCCTATGTGCACTATTTCGATAAGCATCGGGAATACGAAGAAGAACCATTTCATACGTCTTTGTGAGACTCTTGGGGAGTATTTCAAGCTCTTTGGTGACATCGCTGACGGTTAGACATTGCCGGAGGGTATCGAACTGACAAACAACCCAGCGGAACCTTCGGCTCTAATTAGTTAAAACTCGTCTTTATGAATTTCTCCGGGGCGTTACATACATGCCGCAAGATCCAGTCTCCAACTTTTCTCGAATTTGTTGCCGGACACTCGATGGCCACCTCGATAGCTTCTGGTCCTTTTCGAGCACATCTCGCACATACAGCGCAATATCCGCGTCGACATGTTTCTGGTCAAGACTGATCTGGTGCGTTAGGAAGGCCGAGAGAGACGACTCAATTTCGGGATTAGGCCGGCTCGTCAGAATTATATGAATATTCTTGAGGCTCGCGCCATTTATCTCTTCGATAACATCCAAAATATCTTGTCTGTCTGTACACTCATCCAAAGCATCAGCAACAATATAAACATTCTCCAATTCCTTAGCTATTGATGCAATTATGTTCAATAAATCAATGGACAATAGTTGACGCTTCTGACGATGCTTGTCGTAGAACGCGTGTAAAGAATTCGGAATAGCAGATTGCTGAACAGCGAGCTGAAACAATATCGATTTGAGAAACGCCTGACAATCTCTCTCCCTATCTTGAAAATCAAAATAATAGTATGCGAGAATTCTTTCTGGATCTTTGCCTATGCGACGTTGAATTTCATCGATTATAGTCGAGCTGGAAATGCTTAGAGATGGAGTCTTAATAATTAGAGAGCAGATTTACCAAATGACTGTTTTTCCAGATCCCGCTACGGGTAACACATTAGCCAGGTTCATATGACGATGGCCTCAATGAAACATTTGTGCGCTCACTAATGCCATGTACCCACAGCCATGATTGTGGGTTCCGGTACCACTGATTGAATTGGGATGACTGAAGCAGCCACAAGCCAGTCTCTGATTGGCGCTTTTTTTGTGCCCCCAAGTGACTTGAAATGCTATCTGTATTTCCAAGCCATTTGAGAATCTCTTCTCGAAGGGTATCTGCTAATCGTTAGAATGCACCAACCCGCGATTTGAGCTGGATTTGCTGAAGGAAATAAAACGAATTTACTCTTCGCAGTCGAGGTTATGGTTTGCTGTAGAGACTGAACACTGCTCAATAAGCTTGATAGACCTTTCCTGTCCAAAGTCAGAAAACGCCCATCGTTTTGGCTTCGTCAAGATGCGTTTGTACCTATGATCCAAAGCCAGAGCAAGTTGAATCGTAGACTTTGTATCCTGAATATTGCTTAGCACCTTTTGCGTGTCAGATTCCTTTAACGGCCACATCGCGACTGCTTTCACATGTCGCCAGCCTTGTTGGGGTTCAAGTTTTCGACTCAATTCCTCCAGATCAGTCTGGCAGCGGTTTAGTGAGCCATTTTCTTGAGCGAGCTTTTCGAGTATAGACTTAGATAGACCTGCATCATCCTCCTCATCAAGAATATCTAGGAGCGATTCGATGACTGTCCGTAAACTATTCAGCTCGTTAATGATTTTTTTGGCGTCCTTCGTTGCGCTTTTCAGACGAGAAAAATAGTTATAGCAACTTGCGATGATTGTGCCACTCAATTGAAGAATGGCGATCGCGCTGGCTGTCCCGCTGAAGGGATCCATACTTGCGATTCAGAAGCTTGTCATCGTTGTCTGGATGTGTCAAGATTGCCTGTGGCACGACTTAAGATGCGCCGCCGCTTTGTAGATTGCAACGCCGCTTAGACAGACGGACAGTAGTCACCTGACCAGCCCCCTCGTATTTAGCGAGCGAGCATTTTCAGCGCGAAGTCAGTCATTGGTAGGTCTCGATGAAAGATTTATGAGAATAAATCTGGTGAGTTCGAATGCAAAAATTTGTGACAACACATTACAGCTTATTCGGATGTCAATTCACGTAATATACCGAAGCATGGCGTTAGAAACATCGCTTCAATCCAGCATTAAATTTATAAGGATAGAACCTACAACATAATCACTTCCTCCATGCAATTATTTCTATAGTAATCATACTTCAGCCCTCAACTTTTTTGATTCCTGCATCATCACTGACTAGAGTGGCTTCGTTGAAATCCTTTCCAGTTGGTAACTCGACATGTACATCCTTCACCCTCGCCATTCCCATCTTAAGATTCTCCCCTGAGATCTCCAACACATGTCCTCCCACCTTCCGATCCTCCGATATGAAGTGCAAGTGCTCTCCAGCCACTGCTAATCCTTGGAATGCTTTTGGAGAACGGAAACCTATCACCGTACCAGATATGTTGTCGTATGTGGACACGAACTGGGAGTCACCTAATTCGGAGAGAGGTTGTCCGGGATACTCTTGACCTTTAACGGTACGCGCTTTGATATGAGTAAAAGTACCGGTGATGCGGTAAGTGACGAATAGATTGGCAGATGGCGGTAGATTTGTGTCTAATCTGTTGACATTCAGCATAGAAGTTATGAAGATTACAGAAATAGCCCTTTCACCATCTCGTATTTTTGACAAGATACCAGATTTGCAGCAGAAATCTTGAAGACGATGTTGGGGCGGCTTACATTTTATCAATCGCCACTTTATTTTCCAACTTGACAGTCTCGGTCTTTTCAGCAACAAAATTTGTTGTCACACCAAATGGAATTTGTTCATCGTTTCCCGCCTCTCTTACTCTTCCCTCAGACTGGAGTTGATATACCACTCCGTCCAAAGACAACAGTTCACCGTCCATCAACACAAAAGTTCCTAGGCCTTGATTGCCCTTTGAAAGGAATTTCGAAACTGGAATGCCGGAAGCGGATACACCATCCATCAAGGCATTTAACAGAGAGAACTGGTAGATATGATTTGGTTCTTCCATCGTGTTCTTATCGGGTGGTAATGAGATGAGGGATTTAAAGAATGATTGCGAAATTTGATTTTCTTGACCAAGAAAGTGCTAGGTATGAGATTCTGTGTAACCGTTAATATCAGTCACGTATTTTAGATAGGCAGAGAATTAAATCGAGACTCATAGTGATGTCCTCCTTTCCTGGAGGATTTGAGTGACATCATCACGTGCCAGTGCATTTTGAAACTTCGACGTACGTTGATATGACAGCTCCCGCTACCGATTCGCTGAATACAAATTGCAGGCTCTGATAGTTATTGATTGAAGCTTTTTCAAATAATAGAAGCTCTTCATGGGCCGTTGCAAGATCAGAAGAGATCGCCGAGATCGCTTTACAAGAAGCTTCACCAAAATGGACCCAGTTTTAAATCCACTGAGTAAGCATTTTATCCTGCGCCATGCCATCATCTTCAAAAACGGTTTAAGTTCCTCATGCACCATCTTTTAGTCACGATATTTGTGGCCTGATTTGAATACGAATATATAAAGATACTTAGATTGGACAATTGACTCTTGAAGTCTGCTAAATTGGGGTTCCATCTTGCCTGTAACCTATTTTTATCACGACTACACAACCGGCAACACTTGGGCTATTTGGCTAGGAAGACGATCAAGATCCTCAGGAACAGAGTGATACCTCCATTTTGAAGATTTCATTGCAAATATTTCCACTGGGGTTTTTGGTCAAATTTTCGTTCGTGAGTGCACCAGAATACTCGGGCATAAGTTCCGAACCCTCCGAGCGGAGGTGAGTTAAACATTGCATCATAGCTGTCTTTTCTCTGCAGCAATGATAACAATTGATGGATAGTTTATAACTTAAAACTCAGTATATCACTGAAGATGTCTTCCGACGAAGCGAAGGTAGCATCAATCATTGTCGACAGTTTGTACAATGCCGGCGTAAGACTCGTCTTCGGCATTCCAGGTATATATTTGTTTAGTAGGTGAACAATCAAACGCTTACCGAAATCAGGTGCCAAGATTGATGCAATATTCGACACGCTCTCAGATCATCCAGAAATTCATCTGGTGGTATGTAGACACGAGCAGAATGCCGCCATGATGGCGCAAGCCGTTGGACGGATAACTGGCACCCCAGGTGTGTGCATAGCTACATCGGGACCTGGAGCAGGAAACCTCACGACCGGTTTACTCACAGCAACCACCGAGGGAGATCCTGTTGTTGCTCTTGTTGGATCTGTCCCAAGGGCCATGAGCTCTAAGCATACGCATCAGAGTATGGCCGCATTGGATGTGCTTTCGCCGGTCTCAAAGAAGGCCGTCAACGTCGATGTCGAAGATCAAGCCGCGGAGACAATCCTTGCGGCTTTTCGAAATGCTTCAACATCACCCCGAGGAGCTTCGGTCGTTTCAATACCAATGGATGTAGCAGCAGGCAAATCCTCGATCAAGGCCTTTCCATCTGAAGCATTCCCGTCACCACCACTCGGACCCGCACCAAAAGCTTCCCTCGAGAAAGTTTCTCGGATGATTGAGGAAGCAAGACTTCCAGTTCTATTTTTGGGCATGCGAGCTTCAAGTATCAAGGTTGTAACTGCGGTCCGACAGTTCCTAGAGAAACATCCCATGCCAGTAGTAGAAACCTTCCAAGCAGCTGGAGCCATACCCAAAGAACAACGACATCTCTTCTTCGGTCGTGTTGGTTTATTCCGAAATCAGACAGGAGATCGCCTTCTCGCAAAGTCAGATCTCATCCTGACAGTAGGATACGACCCTACAGAATATAATGCCAACCAATGGAATCCTTCTGGAGATCTCAAGATCATTCATATGGACTACACAGCCTGCGACTATGAACAATATTATCGCCCAGCCGTCGAACTTCTTGGTTCACTTGTAGAAAACATGACCTACCTCAAAGATTCTCTCAAATCTGTCACTAATGCCTCTTCATCCGATTTCTGCAAAGGCTTAACCCACGACTTCTTCGCCTGGCAATCCCGCAAAGAGCTCCGTCGTGAATCCGGCCTCATCCATCCTCTCCACTTCATCTCCCTCCTCCAAAACAATGTCTCCATCGACACGACCGTCATTTCAGACGTCGGAACCGTTTACATCTGGATGATGCGATTTTTCTTCTCTTACAAGCCCCGAACTCTCCTCTGCTCCAACGGCCAACAAACCCTTGGTATCGGCTTGCCTTGGGCAATCGGTGCATCTCTCATCCAATCACCGCCTTGTTCGCAGAAAGTAGTCTCCATGAGCGGAGATGGTGGGTTCATGTTTTCCTCGCAAGAGCTATCGACGGCAGTGCTACAGGGTTGCAACATTACGCATTTCATCTGGAATGATGAGGCGTATAACATGGTAGAATTTCAAGAAGAGATGAAGTATGGAAGAAGTAGTGGGATCAAGTTGGGGGGTGTTGATTTTGCGAAGTTCGCCGAGAGTTTTGGGGCGAAGGGTTTCAAGATCAATGATTCTTCCGAGTTGGAAAGTGTGATGAAGGAGGCTCTGGCCCATAAAGGCGTTGCCTTAGTGGACGTCAAGATTGATTATACCGATGTGAGGGAGTTGGCCAAAGAACTGATCAAGGAGGATTTCAATTGAACGGTTGATATGAAAGATAAAATAACAGTACATCACCTTTGGAGATAGATTTGGATATAGATTCGGATATACAACAACAGGCCCAATAATTAGAACTTAGCATTAATGGGGCAGATGACAAGTAATTGCGTATAACTGCGTCCCAATATTCGAAAAGCGCCAACTCGATCCTCCATAGCCGCGAGCACAACATTATCAAGTGTAAACCACGCCATTAGGTTTCCCAATTGCCTTTACTCTTACACCCAATGCCGCCATCTCATCAATATCTAACACGCCTCTCCCATCGAACACCCATTTCGGTTCCTGCAGGTGGTTTGCAATTCTCGACCAATCCATTCTCTCATCTCTGGAAAGCTTACGTTGTGTCTTTAATTTACACAAGCTACAATCCTTCTCACAAGGCGGCTCGTCTTTGAGCCGTTGAAAAGGGTCGGTCGTGTTGAGATGCGAACTTAAGTAGGTCTGAAGGGACAAAAGCTCAGACTCGGTGGGAACAGAGTGTTGGAATGGTCTCGGATCTATTGACGAACCCTCTGCTTTTGATGCTGGTGATTTATTTAATGAGGTTCGAAACTCATCTGCGTCGGTCATGATAATAATGGCGTGGCTATCCCAACATGCTTCATATGGTTCAACACACACGTTGATCGGTCCTCCATTCTTTTTGAGCACCTCTCTTCCAATCAGAGTCTTCATTTCTTCCTTTACCGTATCTTGATTGCAGCAAGGATCGTAAATTGCGATTTCAGCCGGTGTATCTTCAAGTAACATCTTAATACACTCGACTGACGGTGAGTCTCGCTTATCTGCCGTATCTTTCTTGAACGCATAGCCAAGCACGGTTAGTTTCTTGCCAGTCAATGTACCGTTCAAGCATGTTATCACAATCCTCGCGAATCTCTTTCTTTGCCAGTCGTTAATCGTCAGAACTTGCTGCCAGTACTCCGCTACTTCACTCAGCCTAAGTCCTTCTGCCAAGTAAATCAAGCTGAGAATATCTTTCTTGAAACAGCTGCCACCAAATCCAACTCCTGCTTGGAGGAATTGATCGCCAATTCTGGGATCCAATCCCACGGAATGCGCAACTTCATTTATGTCAGCACCGGTCGCCTCACAGATCGCAGATATTGAATTGATACTGCTAACCCTCTGCGCTAGCATCGCGTTCGCAACGAGCTTCGATAACTCTGCCGACCAAGTGTTTACGGTTATTATTTTTGAGCGTGGTACCCATGCTTCATAAATTGATGAGAGAGCAGCCGCGGCTCGACGTCCGGATGGTGTCGGTCTTGACCCTATGATGACTCGACTAGGGTGAAGAAGATCGCTTATTGCTGTTCCTTCTGCCATGAACTCTGGATTGGAGAGTATTTCGAGATCTGAGTCTTGTCGATAGGTTTTAATCTATCAAAGTGATCGTCAGGAATATCACGAGTTCAACTGTTTCGTGTGCTTACTATTTTTTCTATCGTCTCTGAAGTCCGACATGGAACGGTGCTTCTCTCGACAATAATTGTGCCCGACTTTGCGTGCAACGCGATCTGTTTTGAGACAGCTTCAATTGCGGTCATATCGGTAACTTTCCCTGCTCCAATGCCGTGAGTCTTGGTGGGCGTGTTTACAGCTATGAGGATAATCTCTGCTTCGCTGATTTCCCTCAAAACATCGACCGAGAAAAACAGATTGGGAAGTCGAGAAGGTACCGTGATTTTATTTCCGTACCGGTTGAAGCTCGTCTCGGATTCTGAAACGGACAGTAGCGATGACAATGTTCTTGATCTCTCAAATACATTTGGCTCACTGATAAATGTGACACTTTCTGTTCCATCCCTGGTGACTCTCAAAATTTCTTTTAAACCAACCTCGTGCACTGGTAGATGTCTGGAATTCCACTGATTTATCTTTGTTTCATCTCCATCAACAACAGTGAACTTGATGTGGGGATTGTGTAAAGCTATCACCGCAGCAGTTGGGCCACCTGGAGTTAACTTTAGCTCCTGGCATGGAGAATTTTGACTTATTTGCTATCAACGCTAAATGATGATTGGATACTGATGGCTGTTTTGAGATTTAGCCCCATATTGCTCGTGCTGACTCAATTCGGTCTAATGTTTTGACAGAGATTGAAATTGTTCGATGATGTCGTTTCTGATATTTAATATTTTCAAGGGATTGCAACTTACCAACATAGCCAGCTCCAACGCAGCAGATCTTTGTGATTTCTACTGGCTGAAAATATGGTATTGCACCACAATTGATGCTGTTTTGTCTCGAATGATCACATTCTGATAGCGATGTTCCATTCGCCTCTTGAGTTCGTAAATCAGGCGAAGGAGAATTGAGACGAAGATTTCCCGATGTACAAGATAGACCTGGTGAACCGTTCCCGACGTTCCCAAGGACATCGCTCGAACAATCGGTCGAGGACGACGACGGTAAATCCATGTCTGATGCTTTGACTTTTGGCTGCGGCTGGGGGCTCGTTTCTGCGCACTGAAATGGCTTCCATAAACGGTGCAATTTTTGATACATGGTAAATTAGTTCAGTATAAATCGCGAACAACAGCTGCGTGATGGTGGCACAGAGCAGAGGAGGAAGTTGCGATGGTGGGTCCGTCAGAACAGCTGGTTTCTTTCTATGAAACTCCCGATGCAATGTACCAACTCAATCTGGTTTTGCACTCTGCTTCTGTCCTGTATGGCTTACTGAATACTACTTGACACAACTGGTAGAGCTCAGTAAGATGCATTGATCGATGCGATACTTCTGATCTTCGGTCAAGCCTGAAGCCATTGGAGAACACATTGAAAAACTTATATTTAATGAACTTAAGTGAAAAGTTTCGATCTAACATTGGCTGATGGTGCAAAATGCTGTAATTTTTCACTGAATATATCTGTTTGAAAGGACTGCAATTTATAGATAGGCAATTTGTGGATTGTCAAACAATATTATAAGTCAATGAAGCTTCAGGCTCCTGTTGGCTAACTACGGGCAAGTCAATACAGTTTTTACATGCAGTCCCAAGCTCTCTTCTAAAAGGGTGCTTCACCTTTAAATTTGTGTCAATTTTAGAAGCATGGGGTGAATGTGCAGAAGATCCACTTCGAAAAGTTAGATACCAATTCTCCTCGACCCAATCATGGATCTTTTTTACAACAAATAACTCGCTCTCGACTCATTTCAAAAATCGCCGACCTATCTTAAATATGTGGACACAATGGCCGCCTCCTCTCAGTCGTCTTTAGTCGGAGTGGATTATTTCTTCTACCAGGACCAAGAAAAACCAAAGCCACAACCCACCAATGTCATGCTATTGGAACAGATCGTTGAATTGCGTAAAGAAATGAAAGAGTCTCAAGAAAAACATCGATTAGAGACAGATCTTTTAGTAGAAGAGTTGAGGCTATGCCGACAGGAGATCAAGGACTTGCAAATAGACTTGCGAAACGACTTCGGTCAGCGGATGACTGCAGTGTGGGTTCTCCTCCTTGATTCAAATATCTTGCATACTAAGCGTGAGTGATTACTAACATTACTATTCAGAAGTGATAATATTACAGCCCGAATGCATAATCTTTCCCACAAGCCCGTGGTCGATAAAATGCAGCCTGTTCTGAACGCGAAGACGGAAGCCATGGTTCGTGTTAACTCGTCGGGAGTTTCGGAGAATCATACTAAGGTGCGTGTAAACAAGTGTAGATGTGCTTAGAAGACAAGTTCAATTTCAATTAGGGGGTGAGAAAAGAGACAGTGGTCAGAAGCTATACTTAGGAAATTCTGGTGCAACGACTCCCAAGTCGCATATAGAAAAACTTGAGCAAGCGATAAAATTTAGGGTTACCCAACCCTGAAGGAACAGCTATAGAGACTTGCTTCTTTGTGTCTTGGTGTCAAAGGCACCTACCATTTTGGGGTCAGTTTAGGCAAAAGAGTGCATTTATTGTGCATTTATTTGATGGGGTTTTTAACGAATCGATGAACATCAGTCTGATAACCTCTTAAGAAAATTCGAGGTAGTAGACATCTAGCACAGAAACGACATCTTGATAAAACAGAAATTCATGTAGCTAATCACATTGAATTCACGTATTCTCTAGTTTCATATTTGCCAGTCCCCAAAGTCTTTGTGATCATGTGAAAACTAATAAACTTTATCCAGATCGACAAGCCGAACTTTCGACTTGATGCATTTGGTCACACTTTTGGAAGTTTGATTCACCGTAAAGTAGTAATATACAGAACATGAACCCGTGGCTAGAAACTGATACAGGGTACAAGCATTCCGATTTTTTGTCGACTTATTTTCTCTTTCTCTTATCCATGAAACTTTGTTACATTATGCTGGGACCTGCCACTTCTATCACCGACTTTCATCGCCAATTCCCACCAGTCAAGGCCGCGATGGCAGCGCCTACAGATTGGGTAGCTTTCAACGCAGCATCCACGCGTATTTCTCAATATGCAAGCCAACTCGCGGAAACTGTCGAAGCTGCAGCCGGTATTCCTACCGATATCGAAGTCGTACAAGCGGAACTCAAACGAGTTGAGGAGCAATCAATCAACGCAATGTTGTTACAGCTTTTGCAGGGCCTAGGAAGTGAGCTGAAGGAGATGAGGCAAGAAATGCAGCAGTTGAAGAATGATATCCGCGAGCAGCAACAGAAGATCAAGAAGGAATTGAAGGACGAAATCCGCGAACAACAACAGAATACGAAAAGAGAGTTGAAAAATGACATCAGTGGGCAGATGCAGAAGACGAGAAAAGATTTGCAAATTGAAATTGACCAGACTGAGAAGAATCTCAAATGGAAAATGGGGAGTGAGACGGCCGAGACGAAAGCTGAAGTCGCGAAAATGCGAAATTGTATTCAGACGATGACCAGAGATATGCAACAAAGTATGGGGGACATGCGAAGTGAGATGCGTGAGGTGATGAAGCAATTGGAAGAGAGAAAGACTACGAATGATGACCAACCTCGTAGGCTCGGAAACAGCGCATCACAAATTAGATACGCTAGCGACAGCGGGGAAAATATGGCGTGTCCGTAAGTACTCTGAATTCCTTGTTTTTCCACCATAAAATGGCGTACTAACAAAGTGTCGTCTCCAGTTTCTCCTAACTTGGGACGGCCAGCAACACGGCCAGTCTCAAACTCTTCGAGAGGCCTAAACGGTCGCCCATGACTAACTTCTGACTGTTAACAGTTGATGCTCACTATTTGGTCGGTGCAGTATATAGTAAAAGAAGGAAGAATTTGGGCCGGGTGTTGATTGAGAGGTGAGACGTTAAAGTTCATGTAGGGTGTTGAATACCCAAGAAGACAAATTCCACTCCATTTTCGGCAATTAACTGAATGTCAAGTTTTGCGTTTTTTTTTTTTGTTTTGTCCTAATATATCAAGCATGAAAAAAAGGAGAGTTCTAAGTCGTAAGCCCAATTCTAGTGTTTTTACCTCGAGATTTCAGAGCTCACCTTGGAAATAAGATAAGCATATTCTCATCAAATCACTAATGAAATAACTATGATATAGCTGTAAGGCAAACCGACTTTGACTGCTGCCGGTAATGGCTGTAGCGGATAACCCTAAGATTACCAGTGTGCTACATAAAGAAAAAGCTGAAAAAGCTATCAAGATATTGCACATGTCACTAAGCCCACATATACACCGTTTAATGCGAAAAGGGAGGTTTTCTGCCGTCGTCACGTCAACTCTGTACCATTTAGAGACTCGTATTATTTTCCTACATTTAAATTCACTCTATGCCCAGAATCAATATAAGGGTGAATTGGTGTGAAAATATCGAGGATACAAAATCTGTTACCTTTCCGACTCTACCACCTCTTTACCTCCAGATTCTCCATCATACCCTCCATTTTAAGCTTCGGTTTACAGCACACACCAGTTTGTTCAACCCCTACCAAGTACACGCCATGAAAAATCCAGTCCTCTCCGACCTGGAAGCGTTAAACAAAACTTCTGCACACCCTTCACAATGCGCCATCCAGCTTACTAAGACAGTAGAGGCTGCTACCTTAATCCCAACCGACCTCGACAGTATTCAAGTCATGCTTAAGCGAATCGAGGAGCAATCGAAGAATGTGTTAATGTTACAGATTTTGCAGGGTTTACAAAATGAGATGAAAGATATGAAGAAGGCAATGGAAGAGACTAAGAAAGAGATGCGAGTCGAAATACAGCAAGCGAAGGAGGGAATGGAAACAGTGATAAAAGAGACGATGACCAAAATGGAAGAAATTGAGAAGGAGATGCGGCAAACAGTGGCACAGACTGAGAAAGAAATGGCGAACAAAATTGAAGAGACTAAGAAGGAGATACAAGCAGAAGTACAGCTGATAAAGAAGAGTGAGCAAATGGCAAGGAAGGTTATGATTCAGACGATCAAAGAGACGAAAAATGAGGTCCAACATGAAAATCAGAAGGCGACCAAAGAAAATCAGCAAACGCAGAAGGACTTGAACAGCGAGATGCAGCGAATGGCGATGAAGCTTCCACAGATGAACGCTATACAGCACAAACTTGAAAAGCAGAGAAATGATATCAAAGCCATACAACAATCCACAAAAGAGACCATTGGCGGTTTAAAGGTCGAGCTCCAAACACAGAACATGGCCATGTAAGTACGCCTTTTTGCTGATTCTGGATCGAACTGCGAACCAGTGAGGAGACATACCCACTAACATATGTTGAACACAACGTCAATTCTAATTGAATATACTCTCTAGGTACCGGAATATGAGAGCCTTCGTCTATAACAATTCGAAAATAAAAACGGTGACGGATCCATTGTATAAATTTGTGGACGGGACAATATGCGACAGTATTCCACAATTCCGGTCCAACATAAAAGAGCTTATCAATTTGAGCTGTAAGACAACCATGTATTTCAGTAGTTAGTTTGTCTATACTGACAGTACCCAGGGTCGGAAAAGAGATTGCTAGGCGCTTGTTTACCTGGTTTTTATGTCCCAGAGCTGGGGGCTGATCAAGCCGGTCGACTCAATTATCTCGAACACCTTCTTGGTGCTATTGGAATTACACCGGATCTGTGTGTATCCGTAGGTAATGAGCAACAATATTACAAACAATGAAAGTAGGAGAGAGAAAAAAGCGATAGTGGGTAGCTCGTTGTGCCGATGCAATGCTTTGATTTCGATGCATGTCGCAAATTGAGTTGCGGTGTCATTTTAGATTTTTGGTGTATTAGACCTAGATACAAACTGTCGCAGTCAAAGATCCAAATCAAGTAACAAACCCAACGTGGTCTCCGAAGATTCCCAGATCAGTCGGTCCCTGCAAAATCAAGGTTGGATATGCAAAAACTTACAAATCACTTCAATATCATTAACCTTACAAAACCATCCGGAGTGAATATATAATTTCATGAAAAGTGGCCACGAAAGCCAGTTTACCAACCTCAATCCACAAATTTTTCGCGACTCTTCGATATCATCCTAAAAACAAATCATTCCTCCTCTCTTACTTCAAAACATTACACTACACGCAACATCTTCAAAATGACACGCCAAAACGTCCCTGCCCGCCTCACTACTCCTGAGCCCTCAATGTCAGACGAGCACATCCTTTTCGAAATCAACCAAATCAGGCACGAGTTACGTAAAGTTAACAACAACCTATCCCAAATTCAAGACGCCTTCAAGAGCCCACCTAAATGCAAACCACCATTCAGGTTCGTCCTCAGATTTTCCATTGAACCTGACTCTGACATTCGTAGATATAAGGTTGCCGCATTGGTAGTCTTTGCTTGTTTGGCTTTTAGTGCTTATATGGCTGGATTTGTTGCGGCAGGAGCGTGGATTCCGAAGGGATATTATGTTTTGTTTGTTGAGAAGAGAGATACAGGGGAGCTTTAGTGATGCGGAAAGATTAGAGACGCTTGATTTAGGAGGGGTAGTGCGGTTCTGACGGCACTCTGGGGTTTGACTTTGTTGGTTGGGATCATGTCATCTGGATATTTAATTTGACGTGTTAGGACTTTGTTGTTTATATAACTTCGTCCTGGTCTAAGGTGTGATGATTGGAGAAGTCGACGGAAATGTGATCAGTTAATTTTAATTCTTCATCTCTATCAGTGAACATAGAAGTGGGGTGCACTTCCACTCTGCTTCAACTTAAAACATTGCAAAGGGTGAACCACAATTTTCCTTTGAAAATGAACTTAGACCACTCAAATCGACAAATAAGGCCACGTATCAGTTACTTACGTGCCCCTTCCCCTTTATCCTCCTGCTACATATATTTCTTTTCAATTACTAATTTCCCAACAAAATCTCACGGCCACCTAATTCCGTCCTATGTTGCAATTGACATCGCACAATCAAATTAAGCATCGTGAAAACAAAACACCCAGCCAACAGCAGGTCGTTTGCGCAGCGTAAAAGCGCGCAAGCCCACCCATTTCCAGGCTTTCACGTCACGAACCCCTTGTCACTCCAAGAAATGATTCATCTCAGAGGACAACTATGGGAAATCCAAAGCTCGTTGAACATTCAAAATGAAATAGCTACTCTTCGGCAGGAAGTGTTGAAAATAAAGAATTCTCTGAGGTCAAAGCCTGCGCGGCACGAGTGCGACAAGCAAAAGGTCCAGTAAGTTTCTTCTCTCTAAAACGAATAGAGGTCGTTTTGATAGAGATAGGGACGAGGGTTCTCATGAGAACGATAGTAACCCAAGAGAAAATGACAGTTTACCTACAAAAGCATCCATTTCGCAAGAGAGCAAAAGCAAAAGCAATGCGACCGAGGATGAGAAGAAGCTAACTGGAGTCTCAAGAATAGAGCTGCAGGTAAATACTAATCCAAACCCCATCGAAATAGAGGACAGTAATATTGTCCACATCTCCCATCCAGCAAAAATTGCCCATCCACTTCCGCTACGTCCTACCACAGCCCGCGGAATTCCGAAGTTCCTTGTAACAAAGCCGGTTGAAAAACAGTACAAGAAAATGGGCGTCAAGTGAAAACCGAAGAGGAAGTTTCCATCGAACGACTAGCCCCTATGTTACAACTCAAGTCGTCACGGGGGAGAAACACTCAAGTCAAAGTTGCCGAGGATGTATCTGGGTTACGTCTTACATTTCCTACGCAGTACAATCTCAAAGTTTCAAAGCAGACGATTTGCAACCACTATCAGAAAGCGCAGCTGCGGAGCTTTCGAAATTAAAGACCTGCATTGCCGCTAACTTGGCATTACCACCACATGAAAAGTAGGTTGCTGCGGTTAAAATCACATCAACCGATCAAACCCCTCCGCACAGCTAACGGCTACTCTACTACGGTCGAAAGCCTCAACTACACAAACTTTCTTCTTTCCCCTTCCTACAACCAATTTTATTTAAGGCTCTGCCCCACAAACTCCCTCGGACATGTTAACCCACTCCCGATTACCTACAGAAAAACCAGCTACACTTCTCATCCAGGCCTTTCCACCACAAACGTCCTCCGCGCCAATTTAAATAGAAACAAGCGACTACACGACTCTCATTGGTCCTACTTTACAGATGTGGCCTCCACATGCACGGAAAAGAAGGCGGACTATGCTCACCTCACCAAAATATCAACTTTCTGCGCCTCCTTTTCAGCAAAAACACACCCTTTAGATAACTTTAATATATTCTCGGAGGTTGTATAGGTGATACACTGAAGATTGTTCTCTAAGTCCTAGAATTCCAGTTTATCACGTTGTTGTGGTGTTAATGCTCGATGAACCAAAATCGGCTTTGTTTTTCGTACACGTGGAGGTGGCTAAGCATAAACTTTTTAGACAGAAACAGTATCTTTATGTCATCATATGATAAATTTGGAGGACACTAGAGGTTAGGCAGGTTTAGTCATTTTCACTTGTACAAATCGGACTAGAGTGTGCGCCAAGAGGAGGATGATGTCGAAAGTGCTAAAACGCTACACTCTTCTCATTCCTAACTGTTACAACTTTTGTCTCTCGATCATCCATCCTCGCTGTCAAAGATATTTGTGGTTTCTTTCTAGAAAATTTTGTCCCATCAACACTTATCTCCCCACAATGGCTCCAACGTCGCGCGTTTACGATCGTTACCACGAACTTATGCCAGATGACGCAAACAAGCAAATAGAAACGTTAAAGGGTCGGACGGTGTCGGCGACGACACAATTGAGTACCGCCAACACAGCGCATGAGTTTATCGATGCTAAAATCATGCAACTGACGTCTCAAATCAAGTTAGATAAGGAGGTAAAAGGTTGTTTTGTTAACGCCAAAAAGCGTAAAGTACCTTGTATCGAGGAGATAGATGAGGAGGTAGGGAAAATTGAGGAACATGTGGAGAAGGCTGAGAGAGAGCTACTGTTATTGAAACGCCAAAGGAAAGCAATAACCGACGATGTCAAAGAGGGAAAAGTCGCCTACTCAACTATGGCTGAAGCCTACTGTTCGGCTATAACTTCAAAATTTATGTCTGCAAGTAAGCCGACGAAGTCAAAGTTTGATCAGCACTCTTACGCCAAAGGCGTGCTCGAATTCTACGGAGCCTCACGTAAAACTTCCGACGATGAATTAGAAAAGTATTGCCACATCACTGGGTGGCAGGCTCCAAGCACCGTGGAATGCGCCCATATCGTACCTAAGTATCTGGAATCTGAGGAATTGTCATATCTCTACGGTGTGAGGGAGACGATGCTCTCCGAGCCACGTAATGGTATGCTTTTCTTTCCATTTACGTGTCTTGAAATGTAGCTAATTTGAGGTTTTTAGGAATTACTTTTAATTCCGTGATCAAAGATGGCCTCGATAAGGGGTGGATTGTGATAGTTCCTGATAAATCACTTGAGGGAGAGGAGATAACTTGGAGGTGTATATTGGTTGAGCAATCACGGGGATCAAGCATTATTTGCCCTGGAAGAAAGTGGCGAGTATGTATACATTTCTCGGACATAGTTGATGATGTGGCTAATAGCTATTGTAGGACATCGACGGGAAGGCTCTCAAGTTCCTGACCCCCAATAGACCAGCCCACCGTTATATGTATCTACGATATGTGATGGCTTATATCCACCAGCTCCAGCTTGGAAATACAGAATGGCATGATCGCATAAGTGTGAGAGAACATCTATGGGCTACCACAGGACAGTACCTCAGGAAATCCATGTTACAGGTATTAGCAAGTCACATATCAGATGGGTACGTCCCAGAGGCTTTTTTTGAGTCAACGTTTCAAAGCGCAGAAGGGTGTAAGGAGCGCAGTACAGAGGAAGAAGAAGATCTTGTGCTAGGCTTTCACTATAAGTTGAAAGATCTAGATGGTTTTTATGACGGGGATGACACTGAATCTCTAGATGATTGGGAGCACGAGGGAGACGAAGAATAAAATGGTTAATGGAGTAATACAAAGGAATAAAGCTATCATGGAGTTCGATAGGGAGATGGCTGTGAAGTTGTACGGGATTGCTTTCCAAATCCAGAGCAAACCACGAACATCCAGAATGTCTGGCGGTTTAGAGGAGATAACTAGCCCCCAAACATGGCGGATAGATACCAGTACATAGGTAAAATGAGATTACAAAATAAAACCTCTAGTTGTTTTTCAAACAGGTACGAAATGAACATATACGATCACTGCCTCGATACGTATGGTCACGGTCGTGACACGTACGGGCCGAGCCTCGATACAAGCGGGATGGGAGATTGTCAACAGAAATTCCCGAAACGTTCACTGTCTGGGGCACCAACAGGGGGGTTTTGGATGTGAATAACTCACTTCATAGAGCCATATTACAGGTGGTGGTGCTTAGACTTCTCGTTAGAGTTTTGGTACCGCCTGATCAGTGACTTGGTATTTTGTGAGTAGTAACCAATAAACGATTCATTTCTGAAATCATTTCATAGAGCGGTGTCAGTAATTGTGCTTATAACATCAGAACTGGGTTTCAGTATAGGCAGTGAAGTAATTAGACGGCTAAGGGGTATTGTTAAATATAGCGTTGGTAACATAATGTGCTGTACCTTTCGTGGACGAGGATTGCGTTATCTTCCTACTTCTGTTGATGGGTTTCCATGTGAGTACGCGATGTCTACTATAGTTTAGATACCCCATGGGTGGGTTTCGGGTTTGGTTTAGTGAGAATTTAGGTGAGGGAAGGGTGAATCAATACTGATTTGGCTTTAAGACTCGGATCAATGCAAGGTATTGGAACTTTCAAGGAAGCTAGTATAATTGTAAGAAGCGAACTTTAACTTACCAGAAGCCGAATCGTCAATTTAAGTGTTCCGTAACTATTAATTCAGTAATACATTACGGCGAGTAGAGCTCGGTTGTATTGAGTAGAACTAAACAGTATAACTATACTGTCATTTAACACCTATAGAAATTACCTCCTATCCAACTCCTCTACACAATTTCTCTACTTTATACATAACCATAAGCGACACATTCTTATCACGTATCTCCTCTCCGTAAGATACAGCCACAACTTCCCACCCGTCAAAATGCTACACACCGCCCCTTCAAACCTCTCAACAGCTCAACTCCTGGATCATCTCCGCTACCTCAAAGCCCAAATAACAGACCTTGAAAACGCCGTTCTGTATCCCTACTCTGAGCTCGAAGATCTTCAGCGGCAAGTGGCCGAGACGCGAGAGATTTTGCGCGCACGAGGGGTGCAAATTCGGAAACAAGGAGAAGGGGGAAAAGATAATCAAGAACAACGGAAGGATGGGCAGAAAGCGGAGGAGAATCAAGTCCGAGATGTCAACGGAGAGGAGGAAATGAGCGCTATGGACGAGAGATTTGGAAATGGATGTCTATCTGTTCTTTGGAGATGGCTTTTTGGGAGATGGATTAAATAGCTCAGCGCTGTGGTGGGGTGAAATGAGAAGTGTTGTGTTCGTAAGGTAGAGTAAAAAGGGTCTAGCCATCTCTAAAATCTGTTCTATAAACGAGGTTGCGCACTCCTTTTCTCTTCTCATTTTAAGATCTAGAAAGATTCATATTATCGTCTGAGTCTCCTCTCACTCCTCTGTCCTCTCTGCTCATCCGAAAGCCAAGCAAAAGTCAAGCGTCCAAGAACCGTTCCCTATATCTATATCATTTTTATTACTAACTACACTTTCTACAACATCTACACAATACGACTAGGACTATAACTTATTTTACCGCCAGAGCTTTAACACTAAATGCAAAAGTTCGTGTTGAACATTGGCCATTTCAGTAAAGGTTATACTGTTCAAATCATCGAGGGGGTGTCATAGTGTTTGTAACATGTCACAGGCTCTCTAGGTAACTTGAGTTCATGATCACTATCCAATTTCTATACGCTCAAGGTCACAAAATTGTCCAAACTAGATACGTTATTCCCTAACATTCAGCAACTTTCTAATCGCACTCCTTTTCAACCCTTCAGATACTCATCCCAAAATCAATCCACAATCGACTCATACTATCATCCCGTCCTATGAAACTACCCCAAAAACGCCGCTTTGATTCATTTAAATAGTATATTAACCAACTTAATGGTACGTCATATATGAAATCTCGATGAATAAAACATGTACCAGTTGAAATCAGGGTGGGTGACTAGGGACTAGTCAATTCATCTGTACATGACGATAGCCTTGGGGCGTGTGGCGAATAGAGTATAGATATGTTCTCAGGATGATCAAAATTAGGGTGGTAGAGGGGATATATAAACTCCTTCGCATGCAGACCTATCTGCTTGATTTACGTTCTTGCCACACAGTTTCTCTACAAAAGTAACTCGCCCACTTAGCCCCATCACCAATCACCCAACATTGTTCATATCTCATCTAACATTACCACCCGCCGAAATGTCAGACACACCTCAGGAGACGCCCCTAAATGCCCAACTACTCGACCAACTCTACCTTCTCCAAACCCAAATAACTCAACTCGAAGACTCATTCGTCTACCCCGAAACAGAACTCGCAGACTTACATCATCAAGCCGCGGAGATCCATGAGCAGCTACAATTTATCGCCGAATCCGGTCAAAACCAAAATCATGACGAATGGGAAAGCGATATCCAAAACGATTATCAGAACGCAGCAAATGAACACGCAGACCCTGACATCTCACCACCTCCCTACCAAGAAGTCGTAGAGATGGATAGGCTGGAATATCTTAGGCTGGAATTTGATGAGGGGTCTGACATACCGATAGCTGCAGCTCATACCAGTTTTGACGCGCAAAGACGCGATACAGGCGATATGGAGCAGGATTATGATTCTTCTTACGCTAATTCTCACGACGACTTTTCTCATGATGCATATTCCCAAGGTTCAGCCAATAACGGCTCTTGGAGATCAACCGAGTCGCATCACGTCACTGAACCAAACATAAACCAGGACCCTCAAGCATACAACTATGGCGACTCTCACCCACCCGCTGGGCAAAATGACAGAAATAACACAAACACACCCTACCGATACCAGCTACAGACATCAGATTATATGTTCTTCACGTTTTTGATTATGTTTTTGATATTTCCTTTCGGATGGGTTGCATGGCTATCTTGCCACCGAATGTGTTAGGTCTAAGGGGGTTGAGGGGAAGATGACGTGGTATAGATGACACACTGGAGATGATAGCTGCGTGTCTCTAGATGCATTAGATTTGGGACAAGTAAAGACTTTATATCATATCAAAAATTTACTACGATTAGCGATAATGAGAAGATACATACGATAAGATATCCAATATGAGAAGTTCTTTGATGTCGAGTGATTTTTCAATCTCAGGCTTCTGGTCATGTGGAAATGTTTGAAGGGTTCTTTTAAGTAGAACAATTATTATAGGGACTATTAAATGAAAGAAATAAAGAGGTTTATACTAAAACATCCCAGACCATTAATAGATTCTCAAACAATTAAGCTCTTTAAACATAACACTAGTGAACTCCCAGTCTTTCAGCCTCCATGAATTCAGGAGCCACGTCATGAATTAAAACTCTACTAAGTGAAAGTGCTATAATTCACGATCACCTCCCTCCAGCTGACGTGTGGCAGAGCACACATGTCCCACCAGCCCTAAATCATATAATCCCAGGCGGCTCATCCACCATCTCTTGTCTCCAGACTTCCACCATCACAATCAAACCTCCATAATTATCACCCGCATACAGCTCATCCGTCACTTACCCACACCTCCCATCAAAATGGTCCGTCAATCTCCCCCCAACCCCCAGCCCCAACTCCAATCCTCCCACCGCATCAGCCAAGATTGTCGACGCCAACTATCATCAATCCGAGAAATGCTGCGCGCCCACCGGGAATCCAACCACGCCTCAATAACTCAACTCGAAAACTCTCTTTCATCCCTACCGGACCTAGAAACTCTCCAACGTCAAGTAGCATCAATGGAAGAAATGCTGCGCGTCCAACGAGAAACCAGCCAAGCCCAAATAACTCAATTGCAAAACTCCATTTTCTCCCAACCAAATGTAGCAGCTCTCCAAAGCCAGCTGTCCTCAATTCAAGAGCTACTGCGCGTCCAACAACAACTCAGCCAAACCTACAACAAAACACACGATAACAGCGATGCCGTAACTCAACCGCCAATCGTAAACATCACAATCAACGGCCACGGTATTGATATTAATCGTATGAGAAACCTAACGCCTGCTACCAGCGAGACGTCTGGGATGGAATGGGGGTTTCAATTCTTCACTCCAAATACCCAGACTCCTGCTTCCGCTGCCACACCATCCCAATCTACCGCCCAGCCATCCTCTCCAACACCGCTACTTCAAAACCCCACGCCCAGAGGAAAGCGACCCTCAAAGGCTCAAGAAAACACACGTGCCAATGCGCAAGTCCACACCCCAGCGACCAACGATCCCTGTGTCCTCGTTGGACTCTGCGAAGACCTAACCCTCATCTCTATTTTCATTATTTTCTGTATGGCGTTGCTGTCTCTGCTTTACTTGTCTTGCATGTTTGTTTGGGGGGTGTGAGGAATGAGAGGGGTTCGGTAAGACTTGGGGGACAGAAAGGATAATGGAGGGGCGACTTAGGTTTACATTCTGGATGATTATTTGGGATGATACTTAGGAATAGGAAAGATTGTGTTAGATTTAGTGCTAGTAGAAATTACATATAGAGGGGGTAGATATACCGAGAAATAGAAGCCCTTCTCTACTAACCTATTCTTTATTTTACTAAATTCTTTATTTCTATTCTAACCTCACTACTAACTATTACGCAAATCCAGACAAGAACGGGATAACACCCCTGTCAACGCATTTATTAATATCAATATCAACGGTCATGGGCTAGGAAATCTCATAGGTCGTACGGGGGGAAACATCTCTCGATTCTTTGCTCCATCCTCTCCCTCAACTCCAGCACCAGCATTTTCTCCCAAGCCGCCCCGGGCGGCAATCTGCGAACCAGTTTTTTACTGTTTGTGTCGTTTTGCTAGTGTATGTACGGGGTTTATGCTTGGTATGTGTATCTCAATGATTTGGGATGTCTTTTTTTGAGAGTGCTAGAAGGGTTGATGGGTGGTTGAGAGGGGGATGAATGTGGCTACGAGGGAGGTAGAGATGAGGGAGGGGGTGGAGGGATGGGTGATGATCAGGGGTGGGGAGGTGGGGAGAGTGTAGATGTGTTGAAGAATTATGGAAATGGGAATCACTTCTCTTGTAGCGGGGATTGCAGCGTAGGCTTTTATGTATATACTACTATTCAGATGCTTTTTATATAAACAATACATCGAAATTGAGAATAGATGAAACACAGAGTTTCACTTAAAATCATAAGGGTTATAAATAGAGAATACAATGGAAGGTTATATAAGACTGTATTTATACGGATTTTCTTTCTAACATGATTCTAAAATAAAAACTCTTATATCGTATTCCTTCCTATACCGAAAAAGTCTTAACTTGAGAAGCTACTACGTAAATAGAGGTAGAAAGTAAAGTAACAAGCCCTAGACTTATAAAAATTCATCTTACAACATTAAATCTTAAAAACTATACCTTAATCTTATTATCCCCACCTATTCTACCCGCCGTTTTTATTTCTCATCTCTCCTTCACACCTTAGCCCTCCAAAAACCAGCTGAATAGAGAATAAACGGCCCAACCCCTCCCAAGTGACTGGATAGGTAACTCACTCTCACACCACTATAAAATCACAGCCATTTCACTATAACATTACAACCATTTCACCACAACCACCCAGCCATTTCACTCCCATTTCACTCCCATTTCACCCTTACTAACAGGCAGAACAGTACGTATGGCGCACAGCCTCAATAGCGTAGTAAAGTGTCTATATTAACTCCCATCCACTCCTCCACAAACACTTTCTTTTCAAAGCTACTCTCGTACATACACACAACCACAACACCTACAATCACACACAACCAAGACCTTCTACAACACTCAGTAAAATCATCATGACACGCGCACCACCACCACCTCCACCCCGTCGGAAGATGAATACTCAACAGACTCTCCAATATTTATCTAACACCTCACCACACTCTAATCCATTCTCTGACCACTCACCGGGACTTGAACGACAACTTCCATCTCTTTCCAACACCTCACCACATTCTAACCCGATCTCTGAACACTCACCTAAATCTCAAAAGCCACTGGCACGATCAACTTTAAACCCCTCACCACCTTCTAACACCCAACAAACCAAAGTACCTCAACAACCACCTCCCTTACCTTCGACTTCTCAACTACTACTAGCATTCAGCCGTGAACAATCTTCACCACCTTCTGCTGCTCAACCACCACCCACGAGTTGCACGCCTTCCACCTCCTCACCCACCACGCAAGCCGCCCCGCAACTCACCCTCTCAACACCCACCCAAGAGCCCCTCTCTCTCCCCAACCAACCCCTCTCCGCCACCGAACTAGCAGATTGGAAACATTCATTAAAAGAGATGACCGAGAAGTGGACCTCTGAAGATGCACCTAAGACTGGAGCGCCAGGTCTAGGTGAAGAGTCTGGTAAAGTTCACGAGCATTTCTCAGAACAACAACCCGCAACCACGTCCACGGAGGAGACGGTGAATGAAGAGGGCGTTCGTGGGGGAGAGTTGAAGGGTTCGGAGGTTACTCGACAAGAGATTCCACCACTTTCTACCTCTCAACCTCGCAACACCCCCTCCACCAGCTTGTCTAACTCCGCGGCACACTCACAAAACAAACCACTACAACCTCACCATCCACCACCAGATCCACACAACTTCCTCAACTCCTACCAACTCGATATACCATCCGACCCTGTAGAGTTGGAACGACGAGTAAGGGAGATACTGGAGAGGAGGGGTCTTGGGTATTTGATTAAGGGGAGAGGGTTAGTTCAAGCACAGCAAGGCCAAGATCAAGATGAAGCACCACCTCCCCAACCTCAACCTCAATCTCAAACTCCCAGCCATCTCCAATCCCAATCTCCTCCCCATCACCACGAGTCACCTCACGAACTCCGTGATAACACAGCTCACGAAGCCCTCACAGGTACGAAAGACCTTCTTCGCTTCGCTAGCCAAAAGACACAATCCAAAGCCGCTGAGCCTGTTTGACAAGCTACAGATACGGCACCGAAGATAGAAGAAGTAATTCGTCTGGGAGCGCAAACGACGCAGGCTGAAGCTTCGAAAATTGCGCGACGATTAGAAGAATTATCATCTCTCGTTGATCCTCATCCAGCATCCGATTCTCACCAACCAAAATCTCTGAAACCACAACCACTTTCCAATGCCCAGAAACCAAACAATCAGCAACCACCCGCCCAACACCCTCTCAATCAATGGCACCGTCTCCACATGCAAATCCTCGATTCCGCCACGTGCGCACCCACCGACGAAGACGTAGTCGAGCTGAGGCGGCTATCGAGGGAGGTCGATGAGATGCTGGACTTGGATTTGGGGAAGTATTATCCAGCACGTCAACGAAGGGAGTATATAGATAGCAAGCGCCTCGCACAGGGTAAAGCCGCTGAGAGATTTACAGATATGTTCTTGGATGGCGGAGGAGTTCAAGAACTCTCCAAGACCGAGTCCAAAGCGTTTCAAGCGACGCCAGACCACACCAAGATATCTGAAGTTCTACGTCTCGCAGCAACGACGTTGGAGGATGAAGTGTCCAAGCTGTCTGAAATCTCGTCTTTAGACAGCGGAGGAGTTCGCGAGCTCGACTCCAAAGCGACGCCAGACCACACAAAGATATCTGAAGTCCTACGTCTCGCAGCGACGACGTTAGAGGCTTCAGTAGCTAAACTTGTTCAAGAATCCGATTTCTCGTCTCTGGACAGCGAGGGAAGGAAAGAGATATCAAAGCTCGAGTCCAAAGCCTCTCGAGCTACAAAGCCAGTCCCGGATTACATGAAGATAGAAGAGGTGATCCGGCTAGGAGAGTTGATGGGCAAGGGTAAAGCCGCAGAGATGGCTGAAGGGAGACGGGAAGGGGAGGGAATTCGCTCGGTCGTCTATCCACTACCCACCCCTCAGCATCAACTCCCCCCTCCCCGCCCCCTCAAACCTCAACCACGGCTCCCTCTTCCACACGCTGCTCACCCTGCAAAGCCTATCCACGCGTATTCAAAGCGCGCATCTCTTAGCTCAAACGACGCAGCATCAACATCTCCTAACGCATTCCTATCCGGCGCCAAGTTATGACGAATTAGCGGAGATCGATCGGCTGGTGCGGTGTTTACAAGAGATTTTAAAGGTGTTGTTGAAGGAGACGGTGAATCCGTGGGAAGGGGTGTTGGAGAATGGGGGGAGGGCGAAGGGAGGGGAGGGGCAGGCGGAGATGCGAGGGGAAGTAGCACTACCAGCACCTCAACACCAAGCACTGCACCCACTATTACAAAAGACCTTAAACGGCCAAGCTATCAACACAGAACTATTGAAAAATGGTGAGATTTTTAGGACGTCGGTGGGTACGGGTAATTCAAGAGTTTTATCTGATGAGGCGCCGCTCGAATGCCGAAGTTGTTGGCCGGATTTGCCAAGTGGTGGGAGAGTGGAGGGTGGAATAGTGAGTTCTGCTGGGGCAGGAGGTGCTGAGACGGGAGAGAAGATTGCGTCGGGTGAAGTAGCTTCGGGTGCTGCTTCTGCTCCCGCGAATTCTTCGACGGGTGGAACAGTTGCGGATGTTGGTGCTTCGGAGACGGTAACCACTTCCTCGAAACCCATCGCCAAAACAACTAACACCAAACCCACAACCTCCGTCACCAAAACCACCAACAAACCCAATACCACGAAAAACACCACCAAGCCACAAACCACCACCAATTCCAACACGACCAAACCCAATACCACTAAACCATCGCCAACCAAAACCACGACCAAACCCAACACCACCAAAAGCACCTCCAAGCCACAAACCACGACCAATTCCAATACCCCCAACAACACCAACAAACCCAACACCACGACCAAATCCAACAGCATCAAAACAACCAACAAGTCCAATACCCCGAAAACAACCACCCAGCCACAAACCAAAACGCCAGACTCAGACGACTTCCCTTCTAACACAGAGGATTTTCTGTTTCTCGCGGGTTTGGGCATCCCCTTCGCCGTGGGTTGCGTATGTATGGTCTGGTGGTTGGTTCAGTGGATTATGTGGATGTGTGAGTAGGGTCTCGGGGGAGGGGAATGGAGAAGAAGGGGGAAATGAGGGAGATGGAAAGGGTTGTGATTTGGTATGATAGAGATTTGATTTGGACGCTGGAGATGTAGTAGGAGATGGGTATTTTGGAGGGGAGGATGTGTTTGGGTCTTGCGATAGGACGAAGAATGGGATATTAGGTATGAGAGAGTATGGTGTCGGAGCTATTTGGTCATTACTTAGGAGGGTATTATTTGTAGTGTGACGGGACAGGAGATGGCTTCTGTCATGATATTACAGATTGGGAAATATAGCGATTAGGCGCTTGTATGTAGGAAGGGAAATGTCGCAACTCTTCTTTAGCAATTCAAGCATTTTGCGAATGTCTCTTCTTAGAACCATTTTATGGTACTGCCACATTTGACTTCTGTTGTAAGCACTCTTTGAAAGAGGCTCAATGAAAATAATTAAAAATGATAAATGCAGAAATAACGCAAAACCAAAAACTCACGTAATCAATGAGAGAAGAAACTCGTTGCCTTGAACTATTTTATGGTACTACCACAGAATTCTCCATCTTCCCGACTCAATAAAAGAAACGCCTGTCAAAAACAAGGGCAAAACCATCAAACACGTAGTTGACAAGAAAATAACCTCCTTTCCCAGAACTGTTCTAAGGTACCACCACAATAAACGTCCTTTCCCCCCACCAACCAAAGCGTGAACTCAAACAAACAAACGCGTAATCAGCACAAAAATTGTCAGCATTATAAAAGCTCATTCTATGAACTTCTCATGAATCTGGCCAAGAAAAGCTTTCCCGGATGAAATAGACGCGCAAGTAACAAGCATGTAGTCAACAGGATCAAGAAACTCTCACCTCACCTTAATCCACTGCCCAGAGAATGGAACACTGCCTAGCTCGGGGCAGTGCTATATCTTTATTTCGCCTTCAAGTACGTGTATCTGGTCCCGACCATAGGGCTGAACAACTTCCTAGCGCTAAAGGTTGATTTTGCGCCGCTTGTATGACTGTGAAGGAGGTTGTTGTACCACTCAGCACCAAGTACATCGCGCTTATTGAATACTGTACCTAAGTCAACTCACGCCTCTCGCAACTCACCTACAATACAGTCATGATCAGTCAACCCACGCCTCTTCCACTCAATATCTCACCAAGAGCTTGACCTCATCGTGTATCCCCCACCAATACGGGTACCTACCCCGCGTATGTACGAAATCTGCACTGCCAGACTGCCAGTGCCTGCGAAATTGCGGCGCCACGGCCGTTTGCTGCAGACCATACGATGCGTGGCGCTGGATGCCGAAGATGGTCGTTGAAGAGATTACGGCGCTTGTGTTGGTGGCCGACATTTGACGCGGCCGCGACGTCGGGTTTGAAGATCTATTTTTGGAATCGCGACACTAGAGAAGGTCTGGAAGATTAATTGGTGATGTTCTATTTTTCATCCGATCTCTCAAAAATCAAAACAATCTCGCGATTTCATAGTGATGATGATGAATTGAGAAACAAACGGAGTCAAATGATCATCATCCGAGGCAAGTCTCGCATCAGTGGTCGTGCCAGACTGTCTCGCAATCCTCGTGCGCGTCTTGCAATTTTCACCGCCGAACCAATCTGCCACACGTCGACCCCTGACGACGACCCAGACGCGGGTTTGAGGGTCCACTTCGGCAGTCTGACGCCCAATGAAGTTAGTGCCAAGACGAAATAACCCCTGCAACGGCCGTTTAGAGTTGCTGCATCATCCTGGACGATTAGCCGTGCGCTTGGGAGAGGACGTCTTGGCAGTCGCAGATTCCAACGACCTTGAGGAACGTTTCATGAGAGATGGTTGATGGAGAGCGCCAGGACGAGATGAGGTCGATAGGAGGAGAGGATGGGAGTTGCACGTATGGTATGCGGCGGTAGTGAGGTTTGGATGTTGAGACCTGTAGGTAGGTGAGGTTGGTAGGTTGACTGGTTAGTTGGAGAATACGGTGTTTATCCAAGATTGATTACAACCTCTCACGTCTCAATGGTTATTGAATACAGTACAAACTCTCGCTAATACAAGACCAGCGGCTTCATCAGCGCTCCATCCGACACACCTTGTTTGATATCGCCGCCTCCAGCCACGAATCTCCCACGAATCTCCCGAAGAGCCTCCTCCGAGTCCTCCCCACTCGCCTCAACCACCCCAGCACAGCAAATTCTCCTCGACCCCCTCCTACACCCCATCCCTCCCCAGCACATCCTCACGCCATTAAACGTGTTCTAGCGTTTGATAACCCCCATCTCGACCATCCTCTCCCTTCCCATCCACCAGATCTACCACCCACCGCATAATGTTTCTGAAGCACGGCCATTGATTGACCTTTCCCTTCTTCATCACTTCTTCTTCATATACATACTTTTTAGTTTCCTTATTTCATAGTCATCTTTCGGCGAGGTCTAGAAACGGAATCTCAAAAGGTCACCAGATACCTTTCTGGGCAGGACCCTATTCCGAGTACCCTTTCGTGCTGGAATTACATTCTTTCGAGTCGACGTACTCACCACGTTCATTGAACCATCTTTTCGACCGCAGGACGGATAATTTTCTGCTTCTCTTCTCTTCGCCTTACGTTCGATACGATACGACTCTTCGACCTATTATATATTGATTATACGCAAACATGTTGGCACGAATCTTCACAACCGGGTTATTGGCAAGCCAGGCAACGGCAGGAGCAATAGGAAATGGCGGACTCTTCGCACGAAAAGATCATTCCATGGAGGAGGTGATGCGACGATATGTTGATTCGATCATCGACCCCATCGAACGAAGACAAGAAACCACCGCTCAAATCCCAACCATGAACATAACGCAATGGGACGAAGCCACCACCGCAGCATGTACCACCTCCCTCGAAGCACTCAACGGGCGACCAAGCAACCCCTCGGGCATGGCAGTCTGCTACAACCTCCCCTTCCTCAACGAGACAACCGGTATCTTCCAGGCGGATCTACGACTATACATGGTCGGCGCCCCAACGGGTGATTTCGCCAACATCGCATCGCAGAATGTAAATGTCGGACTCTCATACAGCGGCGCCACGGTACAAGCCATCAACGCCACGACCATGACGAAGCGTTCCGATGACTCGAGTCTGATTTCCTGGCCCAGAGCTGTGGAGATGAGCAAGAGACAGACGCAAGTCCCGCAGCTGGCGCAGGCATATGCGTTTGTGGGACAGGTGAACCGCGAGTTGCTCGCTACACCGGGCGGAACGTACGTCCCCTCTTCTCTCCCCATTGAATTCCGAACTAACGAGATAACAGCACATCCCTCCAAAACATCCTCGTCCCAACCGTAACCCTCACAGCCATGAACGCCACCGGCCAACTCGTCAACACCACCTTATCGAGTCAAGAAGCAACCTTCGTCAACGGCGTCTTCGCCACGCAAGTCGTGCCCACCAAATCCCAGGTCGCGCCCCCGATTCAAACGCTCGTTATTAAAGACGGCTCGACTTTCGTGGTGCCAGGGCTGAATATCCTGATTTTTCCCATTGGAGGCATCATCACGGGGACGTGGGCGTTGCTGTTTGTGGGGGTGGTGGGGTGGGGGACTGTGGGGAGAATGCAGTTTCGGGAGCAATACAGGAGGAGGAGGGAGAGGGCGGCGGGGGGGAAGGCGAGGATTTAGATGGGGGAGAGAGAGGGGGGACGGGGAGAGATTCTTGGGTGAGGAGCTTTGATTTGATGGATGGATGGGGGAAGATGGAAATGGGTGATGAGAGGGGACGGAGTGGGGAAGAGAGGGGAGTTGTTTATAGGGATTGAAGGGAGTAGGTTGGATATATATCAAATTCAGTTTTGCGTTTCTATGTTGTTTACATTTCTTTGTATGGAAAATTTAGGTAGGCAATTAATACGTCTTTTAATCATTCTTTTCTTCCTCGTCTCTTTTATATATACATATATATATGCAGTTTTGTTTACTGACAACATACTAGGCCCCGTAAGAGAACATTGCCTCGTCGCGGTGAAGCGTTCCCTTCTGCGTTTAGTTGGGGGTGGGATAATGATGACTTGTTGCATGAAATCAAGATCTGGTTGTTGTGGATGTCGATGTCGTGGTTTGATTGGGTTTGGATTGGTTTGGTTGTGTGTGGTTTAGTTTGGTTTGGGGGGGGGGAGGACGTAAAAGGAAAGGAGAGGTTGGTGACTTAGTTTTTTGGGATGGCGGCAACTTTGATGGTGAGAAGTGTTCTGAGGAATGGGGGCGGGGAGGGGGG
>NW_007360999.1:205589-272972 GCF_000409485.1 Glarea lozoyensis ATCC 20868
GGGGGGGGTTGAAGGGCCGGGGATTGAGGAGGGAGATTTTGTTTTGGAGGGGAGGGTTGGATGAGGGTTGGGAGTTGGGAGGTTTGGTTTGTAGAGGGTGGTGGGAGGAAGGAAAGTGACGGTAGAGTCTTGGTGTGAGAAGAAGGGGGTATGGTACTGAGAGATGAAGCAGGTTGTGAGGTCACGGGATTGGGGGAGGGAGGTCGTTCACCTTTTCGGCTTCGACATCACGCACTTCATTGACCTTGACGTCGTGGCTTGACATCTGATTTCTTGTGTCTATCCATTTGAAGAGGTGGGGATGGGAGGGTAGGGAAGATCACGAGATTTCCCTCATTTCTTTTGGGGGGTTTGTTTGGCGTGTTCTTCACTTTCGAAACTCCAACTCTCGAATCCTTTAAACTTCTACTCGCACGTCGAGACTCGGTCTCTATCATCCAGCTTCTGATAAGACGAGTTGATGTAGAGAAAGTCACGAGATCTCAACCCCCCTCAGATCCCCCTTCAATCGTCTTCTACAACAATCCTCACGTCCTCACTTTCACCACTCCGTCCTCACACCACTTTCACCAAAACACTATCACCTCGATCTCTACACTCTCACCTCATCTCTATACCTTCACATCCGCCCTCTGCCTCTCAGCAATACTAGTTCAACGAGGAGATCTGGTCTTACATCCACCTCGCCGTCACGAAGTTTACAAAAATCAATTTGTTTACTTCCCTACCCCCCTCGCCATCCCTCGATTAGACGGATACGAGGGGTCGTTGAGGTGTATCTCGGCGAAGAGATAAGGCGAATTGGTTTGTGGTGGATTATGGGAGAGGAGGAGATTGAGTCGTGGAGATCTGGATTTCGATCTCGTCAAGCATCACTGCAAAGCGCATGTGCTTAACCTAATTTCCGTTGTACGCGCGGAAGCCGATCTCTACAGCCTCAGACACAGCTTGAAGTTGGGGTTTAGTTTGATCTCGCCGTCGACCTCGGTTTCGCCTTTTGTCAAGGTTCCATGGGAAAAAGAGGCACTTATCCACCATCTGTTGTTCGCATCATCATCCCTCATCCCAGTTTCAAAAACCTCAGAGCCCAACTCCCATCAGATCTCACCTCCGCAAACCTCGCCACCCTACCTTGAAGGCTCTGATTTTCGAGGATTGTTGTCCGATCAAGTGAGTTGTCTGGTAGGGTTTAGGAGCGGTGCTGATGGGTGATAGGTTTTTGCGGTTTGATAGGTTGGGTTGGTGGATTGGAGAATCTGTGGGGTGCGCTGTTGGGGAGTCTTGAGGGGTGAGACTAGGGGGAACTGAGGGAGGCATTGTTGGTCTTTGGGAGAGGGTTTGGTATGGGATTGGTGAGTTTCTTGGGAGGGGTTTGGGGTTGATACTGACGATCCACAGGCAACACTTCAGCGATGGAGTATACACCACCAACAATCTGCTCCTGCGGCAGAGATTTCGCAAATCTACAAGCCCTAGAACAACACACACGTTACTGGGGACACTCATCTGCATGGGAATGCGATCCTTGCGAGAGAATATTTTTGAGCTTCACGGCCAAGAAAAGCCACGATGGAGCAAAACATCAAAAGTCACCATGCCCCTATTGCAGGAGAGTTTTTAACGGTGAAACTGCGAGAAGTTTCCACGTCGAAAGCGAGCATGCCTGGCCTTGTTGGGCGTGCAAGACTGGTTTCGCGACGAGAAAGCTGTTGGGTGACCACTTGTATATCGTGAAGGAGTGCCGGAGGGGGAGGAAATGGGACGAGCAACAACAGAAGATCCTTGAGAATCTTGCCAGCGAAATTCTTAGGAGTCAGCAAGCACCCTCGGCCGGCGTGAGATCTAATTCTGTTTCTCCTGTCGATGAACCTGTCACCCCAGCTACTAGTACTGAGCGAGGGACGTTTACTGGTAGTTTGGGGACAAACGACACTTCGGCGTCCTCGAATCCATCACTTCCTCAAAAGACCAACCCTGTTGTCCTCGAAACTGCACAGCTCCCGCCACCTTGGGGATTGACTGAAGCAGAGATATTCGGGAGGACTTCGAAACCTGGATTGCATGTGGGAAATTCAGCTGCTGCTAGTCAAAATAATCAACCACTCGGAGTAGTTGAACCCAAAAGTAAACCTGCTGAAACAGAAAACCAAAGAAGACCAGTTACTCCACCTCGCTCCGATCAAGAGTCTTATAAAATACCCCAGAGACGCGATGATGGACAGTACTCGCTGAATTTTGAGTCATCCACGACAAAGAACGAGGTTAAAGATACTGCCCTTCTCACGTGCGGTGTTAAGGATTGCTTTACACAAGGTTTGACGTTTTACTCTAAGCACCAGCTTGAGACACACAATTCATTCTGTCACCAAACTTTACAAGACATTGAGAAGAAATGTCCAAAGGCTGAAAGTTCTGAACTCAGTTCTAAATCAACGAGCGATTCGAATTCGAGTCTAAGTCAGTCCTCAACGAAGCTCTACACTTGCGACGAATGGTCTTGTCGGAATCCGCCCTGCCATTCTCAGCAAGAGTTGGATGAGCACACGAAGCAAAAACACCCAGTTATACCAAAGCCTACGGTTACCGAGCAGCGTGCAAATGTTGCGGAAGAAGTTTCAAAAACAAAAGATGACTTCTTTACAAATGTAGGAGCTTCTCGTGTCGAATGTCCGATCTGCGGCGAGATGTTTAGTAACGAAGACGAATTGGGTGCTCACAAAAAATCAGAACATTTCAAATTCCGATGTCAACATTGCAACTTGTCTTTCAACTTCAAGCTCAATTTTCAGGAGCATGTCAAAACTGATCATCCACCATTGCAATTCAAATGTACAACATGCAACGATGTTTTCGACAGCGAGGTTAAACGACAGGACCACGACCGAGACGTCCACCCACCCCCACGGCTGGGTTGCAGCAAATGCGAAAAAAAATTTGTCAAGAGAAGCGAGTTGGATCTTCATACGGTACAGGATCATCCTCTTCCAAAAGTCCAACCACCGAAATCCAGTCAGTCCTTTGGCACAGAAGCTAGCTTGAAAAAGGATATTCCACTTACTCGTCCACCACCGAAGCTCAATCGCGACGAATGTGATGAGGTTTTCAACGACGAAGCTGAGCGGAAGCTTCATAAGTCCCGTAAGCATGCGGTACCGGAATGGAAATGCGACAAGTGTGAGCGGGCTTTTCATGTCAAAGAGACTTTGGAATTTCATCAAAAAGCTTTCCATCCACCACCGAAGTTTGCTTGCAGCGAATGCAATCAAGTCTTCACCGACGAAGCGGATTTGAATGGCCATAAATCTCAGAAGCATCCAGAGCCGAAATGGAAGTGCAACAATTGTGTGTATGCTTTTCATGTCAAAGGAGATTTGGACGTTCACCAAAAAATCGCCCATCCAAAACCGAAAGTCAAGTGCGGAAAATGCGACAAGTTCTTCGACAGTAATGCTGAACTGGCGAAACATATGGTCGTCCACACGTGCAATGAGATGGAAGAGTACGGCAGCAAGGAACGCGCTCCACGTCCAGAACATAAGTGTCCGCATTGCAAAACTCTACTTGCTTCGAATGCGGAGCTGTTTGAACATATCACGGCGGAAGGTGTTCATCGCTTCTCGTGTAAAGAGGAGGGATGCAGTTCGTGGTTTTTCACGTTGGGGTTGCTGGATGCGCATGTTAATAATTGTCATAGCTTGCTTTGAATTACGCGAAACAGGGGATTTATAGAGGCGTGAGACTGGCGGATCTATGGAAGAAAGTAGTGTTGAGATTTTGCTCGAGATGGTGGCTTGTTGATGGCTTTGTTGAGTTTTCACGCGAGGACGTGTTTGAGGGTATGTTGATTTGAGGTCGAGAGGAGAATTTGTGTTGAGATGTTGCTTTTATTTGCTGAATGGAGAATGGAGGATCTATACTACTGGCCGAGTAAAGGCGAAGAACTGGATTTGCCACGTATATTTGAGAAGATTGGTGGCTAAAGGGAGAGGGACTGTACTTGCTTCATGGATGTTGTAGTTAATGGAAAGAATTGCTATGATAGCTTGGTAGAAAGGAGTGAGGTTCTGAAATGAAAATGAAGACTTCATGATTTCCCTGACATTATTAAAAAGTGAAAACATTTATCAATCGATGTCTCGATTCCTTATAATCTCCAAGTGTCCGTCGTGATGTTAACTTGAACATGCGAAGCGAGGTCGAAAGGAAGAGCGATGTTCAATATTCAAGGCACACTTTATTTCATCTTCGACCTCGACGTTCTGGAGAGATGCTTTTTTTAATGAGATGATACAAGCTATGTTAATTGTGTACGCCCGGGGGTGGGAAGGTTGAAGGGGTATGCGGATTTGATGGGTGAGATGTTGCTTTATAGCGACGTTAAGGACATGGAACTTGCTTTCCTGTAATGGGTTACATCTGATTTCTAGAGCGCGGATTCGTACACAAAACGCGTGAGTAGACTATCACAGACGGTGCAAATCTCTGCCCCCGCGCAATGTTGGTATATGCAGTCAGCGTTGGAAATACATCTGGATAAATAAACACAACGTTGGTATCCATCACGCGCATATGCTAGGATAACGAAAAAGCGATATATCCAAATGTATCTCCATCTCTATTACACAATCTAACACTTATTCCTCGCTATCATCTATCCCGCCAATATGGCTACCCCCAAGACATTGACTGAGCTCTCCGCCCTAATCCACGAACATACAACAAAGGTAGAAGCGTATTACACCACGCACAACCTCCCCGCTCCATCTTTCCACCCTTCCACGCCTCTGAAAACGGTTCTCCCTAGCGATATCGAGACGTCGCGACAAATCGTACTGGAAGCTATGGATGAGCTCACAGCTCTAATGCTCGGGCCAGTGGAATGTCTGATTCCACCTGTAAACCTTCTTCTTTCCCATAAAACTGAGGTAGCGAGCTAACAAGAGATGGATGAATAGCCCAATGCATGGATTTGCGTTACAGCACTTCAAAGATTTGGTATTGCGAAATCTTTCCCGATCACGGAGTCCTCTACATTTGGCGAAATTGCCCAGAAGTGTTCGATCTCGGAATCTGATACTCGCCGCATCGTACGCCAGGCAATTGCGTTTTATATCTTCACGGAACCATCACCAGGCGTGATTGCCCATACCGCGGCGTCGAAAGCACTGGCTCAACTCCCGGCTGTGGGGGCGTTTATTGATTTTATTGCCGGGGAGATGCTACCAGCATCTACTCGGTTGGTTGACGCTATGCAAAAGTGGCCTGGCTCGGAAGAACCAAACGAAGCTGGTTTTGCGCTGTCTGAAGGGACGGATTTTGCCATGATGGAGGTCGTGACTCGAGATCCAAAGCGAGCGCAATGCATTGGTACCGCGATGACCTTCTTGCACAGTCGCCCCGAGTACGATGTTAAATACCTGCTCGATACTTTTCCCTGGGATAATGCCGCGAGGGGCGTTTTGGTAGATGTTGGGGGAGCTAAAGGAGACGTCGCCGTTGATATTTGCAGAGCTTTGCCGGATGTCAAGTGTGTCGTGCTTGATAAACCGGAGGTCATATCTGGCGCCGTCGTGCCGGACGATGTAGCTGGAAGAATCGAGTTCCGGGGCCATGATTTCTTTGAAAAATGTGATGTGAGAGCGGATGTGTATTTGTTGAGACATGTGTTACATGATTGGAGTGATAAGTATGCTGCGAAGATCCTGGGGAATTTGGTGCCGAGTCTTAGGACGGGGGCGAGGATTTGCGTGATGGACATGTGTTTGCCTGCGCCGGGGAGCGTGTCGCCGTTTAGGGGGAGGGTTGCGAGGTTAGTTGAGCTTCTTTATTTTCTGGGTCTGAACTTGTTTTTGCTCCAGCGTTTTGGATGGTTTTTGCTCTCATATTTGATCGTGAATTTGGGATGGTAGGGTGTTAATGAGTGAGTTTAGAAACTCGGTTCTTTATATGAAAGGGATTCAGAATGCGAAGGAGAGGGATGAGGAGGATTTTCGACAACTTTTCGAGTCTGTGGACTCGAGATTCCGATTCGATGAGGTGATAAAGCCGGAGGGAAGTGCGCTGGCACTGATTTGTGTGACCTGGATGGGTGAGAATGGGGTTTGAGGGAGTCAGAAGAACGGAGAATTTGTGCGTTCAAGGGAGTGACGGAGTGATAGAAATGATTGTATGCTTGTGTGATATGCAACATTCTTTTGAGTTCCCTGACATTTTGTTCCACGTAAACAGCAATCTTGACATGGAACAATAACCGCCCGAAGGAAGGCGAATGCTGCCTGCCACCCGCCGGTGATTTTGAAGACTAATTAAGTCTGTAATGAAGTATCGAGAGTCATCGACGGCATGAATCTGACATTGGGCTCGGCTTTTCGTTCAGTTCTGAGCTGTACTCGGCCAGATGTAAAGCATAAGAATGATACAATCTCAAGGCTTGATGAAAGCTAAAGAGTCGATTCTCGTTCCCGTCACAGCCCAATACCCGCCGCCTTCAACACCTGGAAGAAGTGACCGAGTGGCATGCGCATTTCGTCTTTCAGATACCACCCTTGTTGCAAGCATATTCCCCCAGCTCTCGCTTCAAGTCCTATCCTCGGCCTGTCTCAGCCGTTCACTCCTTTGGCCTTCCTAACCCCTTCAACCTCAAGTAAACATCACTACCCCATCCATACAAACTCTGTACAGCAATACCGCCTCCGAAATACTCAGCATAGGCTCTTCCAAGAGGCAATCCATAGCCAAGTCCAGCTATTGAGCTACTCTCTCCACCAGCACCAGACAATACATTCAGAGCATCCATATTTCCACTGCCAGGTGTTTGACCCGGGAAATCATCAGCGTCGGAGAATGTGGTGAAAGAGTATGACCAGATGTTGGGAAGAACATCAGGACTGATTCCACCGCCGCGATCACGTATTCGTATTGTGACACCTGGTGCTGGATCGTCGAATGGTTTTATACTTGCACTTTCTGGCGATTCTGAGGAGATACCATTCTCGAGTCGTCGGTTGTGATCTAGTACGGCTGATCCTCTCTCTGTGGTCTCTGGTTCGGCAGCAATTGTTATGATAATTGGTTCGTGAGACTTGCCAGATTCCACAGTAGCTCGGAAAGCATTCTTCAATAGCTCGGTTATAATGTATTCCAAATGGACCGGTACGTATGCGAATGTAGTATTTGGCTCTCCATCAATAATCCACGTCGGTCGAACACCATATTTAAGTTCGCAAATCTCCGAGACAAAGTTCGCACATGAATTGATAATGCTAGCTGGTTCCAACGCCGTATCTATCACACCAATATACGACGATGAAGGATCTGGTATTTGATCTTTCGAATCTGGGTGTTGATGAGGCTGAGATGACATGTGAAGAGCAATATGTTGTTCAGCGATCAATCGTGTCCCAATTCGCGCCCGTAGATGCTCATCAAGAAAGCGCGTCACTTCCGCCGGATTGACATATTTTCTGCATTCAAGGAATCCCCTTGCTAACGTAGGTATGGTATGCGCGTGTGTGTTTACAAGATCTGCGAGGACTTCGGTAAATTTGATTTCATCTTCGAGGGTTGATATGGTTTTTGATTTGTAGGGTAATAATGTCGACAGAGAGTGCAGGTAATTGTTGTAGATCTTTGAGATGTTCGGGTTGGATACTACGATAAATGGGAGATTTCGGAGAGCTTGGATTCGATGTGCGAGACGGATTGGGAGGAGGGATAAGGTGAAGTTGGCGGAGGAGAAGAGAGCGGGCGCGTGGAGGGGGGGTCGGCCATGCCTGGGAGATCTTAGCAGGATATACTCAGAGGTAAGTGAGGATCTTACTTGACAAGATCAGCAAGACTTAGGGTGTGTAATGGCTTGCTTGCTAAACTTGCGACATCGTCGTCTGAGATCACTGTCGAGCTCGGGGGATGTGACCAGCGGTGAGCAGAAGGAGTTGGATGTCGTGAATGATGCGATGATATCGCGAATCTCCTTGATAAAGAGTGATGAGGATTCAGTATGGGTATTTGCCGTAAAGGCCGCCGAGAAAATGTCATCTTGGTGGCATTGTCGTGGAGGGGGGTTGTTACTTAGAAACACATAAATCGAGGTGAGCAATTGAAGATCGCAGCCTCGGTTAGAACAAAGGCCTGGATAACGCCTTTATCGCGCCTCATCAAGAGTTATAATTCAAATATATTCCACAAGCCAGATTGAGTCAACGAATTTATAATAATTTGTTTTTCGTTATCGTGACTTGTATGCTAGCTACCCCCGTAGACTCCTATCCCATGTGCCTTCCCAAATTGCCCTTGTTTACAACACCTACTGTGTCTTAACTTCTCCGTCAATCTCGGCAGATGATACATGTTTGCTGTCGGAAAGGACGCTGACGCTATCTTTTGGGAACTTAATACTATACAAATGTTAGCATATATGCAGCGGAATGACATGGAATACTGTTGTCAGGGAATTAAACGTACGTGAACCCAGTCATGATAGGACGCTTCTTTGGATATTTTCCTCCTTGCTCTTCAGCGAACTTGATGGCTCTATAATATGTGAGTTGATGATCGTAGATATTATAACACCGACATATCAACTTACGGCTCGATATCCTCTGCGGTGTGGCAGCAGATCTAGAATCGAATCAGTATGTATTGGACCCCTCGCTATGAAGTAAACATCAACGTACAAGGTGCTTAACAAGGTTGTTCTTCTTGGTGTAATCGAGCTCCTCCTGATCAGTGTCACCGTCGTAAGCCATCTTGTTTGATTGTTTATAGGTTTAAGGTGTTGAAGAGAGTTGTGTATGTGATTGAGAAGGTTGAGTACTTGTTTGTAGATGCGGGGAGTATGGAGGGGTCAAGTAAAGGACAAGGCTTATATATCTACGCGGCTGCCAAGTTTCACTCTGGTAGATGGCATGGCTTTCTGCTGGTCGGCTCTATGAAACTCCTCTCATAAACCTGTGTTACCCGCAACCTGCAAGCTGAGGTACGTCATCAAAGGTGGGCGTTTGTTAATTATGGTCAGCCGAAGTAGCTGCCTGACAGCACACATGCAGTCTCAAGGAATATGCTGCTAAAAGCTCCATCTTCTAAGCCAGATATCGAATCAGAACTCCTTTATATTTGTTTTGCGTCGTTGCTGCTCATGGTTTGCTACCCGTCAAAGTGATGCACGATTCAGGTGGGGAAGGGGGGTAAACTCGGACGCGAGACCCTGATCTTATCGATAAGAGTATCCACCTACGAGCTGGCGCTGGCGTAGTTTACGGGTCCGTGCACGTTTTCGAGAAAAAAGTTCAAGTCGGAAGTTCAGAGCGTAGAATTCGAGCTGTAGTTTGCAGTCCCAGCCGCCATGGAGAACCAGCAGAACACAGCGCATAGAGCGACGAAGGAGAAGAAGAAACATACTGGGGGTTCGTGTCTTTCCTACAAAGAATTAAGAAGACTCAGCTAACATTAACCCAGAACGCAATCCAAAGGCTTTTGCCTTTGCAAACCCAGGTAGATTAGCAAAGTCTGCTGCTCGGTCGCACGATGTATATTTGAATCTTCCCTCTTGTTTTAACTTTGCTAATCATCATGTAGATTAAAGAAAAGAGACTCCATGTACCGCAGATTGATCGAATACCAGAAGAGCCCCCACCACGCCTTGTTACAATCGTTGGACCACCTGGTGTAGGAAAAACCACACTTTTGAAATCTTTGGTCAAGCGATATGCAAAGGAAACACTCTCTGAGCCACAGGGACCGATCACAGTTGTCACGTCGAAGAAACAGCGGTTGACTTTCGTAGAATGTCCAAACGAATTGGAAGCGATGGTGGACATGTCTAAGGTGGCGGATATTGTATTACTGATGATTGATGGAAACTTTGGATTCGAGATGGAGACCATGGAATTTCTCAACATCTTGGCTTCCAGTGGTATGCCTGGAAACGTTTTCGGAATTCTCACACATCTGGACTTATTTCGAAAACCACAGACATTGAAGGATGCAAAGAAGAGACTAAAGAATCGATTCTGGAGTGAGCTATATCAAGGCGCTCATCTATTTTACCTTTCTGGAGTTATCAATGGCAGGTATCCAGATCGCGAAATTCACAATTTGTCGAGATTTATTTCTGTGATGAAAAATCCACGGCCGTTAGTATGGAGAAACTCACATCCTTATACTGTCATCGATAGCTTCCGAGATGTGACCCACCCAACGAAAATTGAGGAAGATTCAAAATGCGACAGAACCATTGTTCTTTCTGGATACTTGCGGGGTACCAATTTCGCCGCACAAGGACAACGCGTTCATATTCCCGGTCTGGGCGATTTTTCAATATCAGCTATGGAGTCATTGCCAGATCCATGTCCAACTCCATATATGGATCAGGTAGTTGCAAAAGCGACAGGAAAGACAGGACGCAAGCGACTTGATGAAAGGGAGAAGAAACTTCACGCACCGATGTCCGATAAAAGCGGGTTAAAGATTGATGGAGATACCATTTACATCACTCGGGAGAAAGGGTTTAATTTCGATGCAGATGGCAGCGATGATGAGCGTGGAGAAGGAGAGGAGCTCATTGTCAATCTACAGGGCGAGCGAAAGTTACTGGGAGAAACCGAAGAGGGAATTAGGTTGTTTGGTGGTGGAAGCACGATCAAGGCTTTACCAGAAGAAGAGAATACGGGACGCAAACAACAACGCTCGGCGCGATTTGTTGAACGTGAGCCTGAATCTGATGACGAGGACTTAGTGGACGACGAAGGGTTTGTCAGTGGTGATGAAGCTCAATCGGATGAACAGACTGAGATCACGGACGCCAAACTTGGAAAAGCTTTTCGAAAACCAAACGACAAAGCCGATGAAGATGTTGCCTTTGCTGACAGCGACTCGGACTTGGGTTCGTTATCTGGGGATGAATTGGATGATGAAGAAGATTCAGACGATGAAGATGCTTCTAGCGGGGAGGATGGGGCAGTGCGGTGGAAGACAAACATGTTGGAAACTGCAAAGAAACTGCACAACCAAAAGCGATCATACCGAACAGGAGATCTTGCCAAGTTGATGTACGACGAAGCATTGACACCCACCGAGGTCCTAGCTCGATGGAAGGGTGAGGTCGAGGAAGCAGAGGAGGAGGATATCGAAGATTCTGATGATGAGACATTTTTCAAGAAGTCTGGTCGTGAGAAAGAAGAGGAGCATTATGAAGACCGATCGATACCGAAACTAGACTATGAAGCCTTGGAAACAAAATGGTCGATCGATGAGAACCTTGAAATACTACGTCGCCGATTTGCGACAGCTGATTTATTACATGGGAAGCCATCGAAACATGATGGCAGCGATGATGAACACGATGAAGACGATGAAGACGATGAGGAGGAAAATGAGGATGATGAAGGAGATGGAGTGTTCGAAGATCTAGAGAACCCTCAAGAGGATAAACCAGATGACATCGAGGCTGAGCGGGAGAAAAACGCAAGGAGGAAAGAGGAACTCAAATTGCGGTTCGAAGAGGAGGATAGAGAAGGCTTCAATAACGATAAAGCGAATGCTCGCAGAGAAGGCGGCGTAGATGCTGAAGAATTTGGTGAAGACGACTGGTATGATGCACAGAAAGCGCAGATTCAAAAGCAGCTTGACATCAACAAAGCAGAGTTTGATGCGCTAGACGAGAATCAGCGAGTCAGCGTTGAAGGTTTCAGAGCAGGAATGTACGCCAAAATTGTCATCGAAAATGTTGCTTCCGAATTTGTTACACGATTCAATCCACGGATGCCAATTATTGTTGGTGGATTATCTGCAACCGAGGACCGCTTCGGATTTGTTCAGGTTCGAATCAAGAGGCACAGATGGCATAAGAAGATCCTCAAAACAAACGACCCGTTAATCTTCTCGATGGGATGGCGAAGATTCCAGACAATGCCAGTGTACAGCATTTCTGATTCGCGGACACGAAATCGTATGCTCAAGTACACTCCGGAGCACATGCATTGCTTTGGTACATTTTACGGCCCATTGATCGCGCCAAATTCTGGATTCTCGTGTTATCAATCCTTTTCCTCTAAGAATCCCGGGTTTCGAATCGCAGCCACAGGAACGGTCTTGAATGTGGACGAATCGACAGAAATCGTGAAGAAGCTCAAATTAACAGGAACTCCATACAAGATTTTCAAGAACACAGCTTTCATAAAAGACATGTTTACAACGTCGTTGGAGATTGCCAAATTCGAAGGTGCATCCATCAAGACCGTCTCTGGTGTTCGTGGACAGATTAAGCGCGCGCTCAGCAAGCCAGAGGGTCATTTCCGAGCAACATTCGAGGACAAGATTTTAATAAGTGACATCGTCTTTCTTCGAGCATGGTACCCAATTAAGCCGCATCGATTTTACAATCCAGTCACCAATCTTATTGGGTGGGAAGGCATGCGTCTAACTGGAGAAGTCCGCCGAGACCAGAACATACCGACACCGCAGCAGAAAAACAGCTTATACAAGCCAGTTGAGCGAGCTGCTCGTCACTTCAACCCTCTTCGTGTGCCACGTGCATTAGCCGCAGAGCTCCCATACAAATCTCAAATCGTCCAAAACAAGAAACAGTCCAAAGAGACATACATGCAGAAAAGAGCTGTGGTGTTAGGGGGCGAAGAGAAAAAGGCGAGAGATCTGATGCAAAAGATCATGACTGTGAGAAATGAAAAGGTTGCGAAGAGAAGAGCTGCCAAAGAAGCGAAACGGGTTGTGTACAGGAAGAAGGTTGCTGAGAATGAGGAGATGAGGGGGGAGAGAGAGAAGAAGGAGAAACAGGAGTATTGGCGGAAGGAGGGAAAGAAGAGGAGAGCGGATCCTAGTGAGGGTGGTGGTGGGAAACGGAGGAAATAGATATAAATGTAGGTTTGGGATTGGAGTATGGTATGGGAAAAGAACAGCATTATAGGAGTTTTGATATAATACTATCTAAAGAGTACATTTCCACGAGTCCAAGTGCTTGGAGTGTTGTTAATCATCTCCCCACGTCCCCGCAATTCCAGCCCTATGGAACGTTCCGATCGGCCGTCAATCGGCTCCAAAATAGCCTCGGTTCAACTTCCTAAATCAACGTCACTTTATCTCATATCACAGAACTCCCATCTATCAAAATGTTTACAATCTTTACCAACCTTTCAACTACCTCAATATCTTCATATATCCCAAATCATCACATCCACCCACCATAATGACAACCAAAACCCTCACCATCCAAAAAGTAGACGGCAAACCCGGTCAAGTCTACTACCCGTCCGTCCCTCTCCCCACCTAAACGCTTAACCCTCACTCACTCAATCTCTCACCCACTAACACCCCCCAGTCTCAAACTCAACACCATCCCCACCCCCAACCCCAACCCGGCGAACTCCAAATCCGCATCCTCTCCGCCGCCCTCAACCACCGCGACTTCTTCCTCCGCCAACACCTCTACCCCTCCCCCTCCTTCACCACGCCCCTCCTCGCCGACGGTACCGGTCTCGTCGTCGCCCTCGGCCCCAACACCTCCCAGTCCTGGCTCGGGAAACGCGTGCTCCTCACACCAGGCCGCGGTTGGGATGCCTCGCCGTCAGGCCCGGAGGAACGGTATGCCATCCTAGGCGGCACGAGTACGTATTCCGTTGGCACGGCGCAGGAAGTCGTGTGTATCTCCCAAGACGAAGTTGAACTTGCGCCTGAGCATTTGAGCGCGCATGAGGCGGCTGCGTTGCCGCTCGTTGGACTTACGGGATGGAGGGCGCTGGTGAGTAAGAGTGGGAATGCGGAGGCGGGGCGGAATGTGCTTGTTACGGGAATAGGCGGCGGGGTCGCGTTGGCTGTGTTGCAGTTTGCGGTTGCGTTGGGAATGAATGTGTGGGTTAGTAGTGGGTCTAAGGAGAAGATTGAGAAAGCGAGGGGCATGGGTGCGAAAGGGGGTGTGTGTTATAAAGATGAGGGGTGGGAGAAGGAGTTGAAGGGGTTGTTGCCGAAGGAGAGGGGGTGGTTCGATTGTATTGTTGATGGGGCGGGGGGGAATGTCGTTTCTAAAGCTGTTAAGCTTTTAAAGGTATATCTCCTCCCTTCATTTTACATCCTATCTAATATATAAGCTCAGCCCGGCGGCGTCATCGTCCAATACGGCATGACCGTCTCCCCCAAAATGGACTGGTCCATGGCCGCCGTCCTCAACAACATCGAGCTCCGCGGCACGACCATGGGTTCGCGACAGGAATTCCGCGATATGGTCGCCTTCGTGAGGGAGAAGCAGATTACGCCTGTGGTATCGAGGGTTGTGAAGGGTGGATTGGAGAATATCGAAGCCATTGATGGATTGTTTGAGGATATTAGGAAGGGTAGCCAGTTTGGGAAGTTGGTTATTGAGGTTTCGGCTGATGAGGGGGCGGGGACGGGGGGGAGTAAATTGTAGGTAAAACTTGGAAATGTATTGAGGTGTCTAGCGGTTTGTGGTTGTCGTCATCCTTGTGAGGGCGTAAAGATAGGGAGGGGTATATTGTCTTAAAGTATGTCGACGGTCACTGGTAAGATTCACCTGTATATTGTAACAACTCTACTGTTCTAAGAGGGTGGTCGATGTGTAGTAAGTGCAGGAAGTCGGACAGTGTAGATGGCGAATAAATCGATAGTACAATTTCACACGTATACGCCCGACGTCCGTTTCATAAGTGCGATCTGATTTGGGCTCTCTGGCATACACATATTCCCGAGAGGTTCTCGCACTTTGCTACCTATACATCTCTCGACATGACCTGACGTTTTGCGAAAACACCAGCACTGGCATGTCACATGCTGATTTCAGGGCACGGTTGATGTAAAACTTAGGGTACGCTTCGGGTTAGGACCGTAGGTATATAGATAGCCGTTCGTTTCTACTTATATTCCTGTGTCTTCTGTAGATGAGTCAGTAGGACGATAAGGTATTGTATACGTACTTTTATAGAGGGTTCGAGGTACGATTCAGTAGATAAGTAGTATAGTAAAAAAAGAATATATTAGAACACACGTAATGTTAGATTAATATACTACTATATACTTCTACTTTAGTACTCGGATATTCGTGTCATTAAACTCGCCTATTAGTAAGTAATACTAAATATAAAAGAATAACTCTATTAAGAACTTTGCGAATAGGGGTAGTAAGGATTTAAGTAAGCTTAACTAGCATCTTTCCAAAAGGGGGTAAAAACAACAATCTATTTAACTAAACAGTATTTTCGTAATCTGAAGAGTGACTAGTGCGCAGCTGTATCGGTGACAAGATACCGGCCGGTGAAACCATTGTTTACATATACTCCTTTGTTCTTATTTCCATGCCCTTTAACAGTACTGGAAGAGGGACAAAGAAAAGGGCAATTTTCTTTATGTGGATCTTCGATTTGGAAACACGCGGCTAAACAGCCGTGCGTCCAGTTCGTTGACCGTGCATTTTCGTATGAACACTGTGCATTGTTATATGAACTATGTATTTCTTCTACTAAGATATTTTAAGGTGGCGAAACGTGACTAAACAACACATGAAGGTTAGACAATAATAATAAAATCCTATAAATGGGAACTAACCCTAACCCCAAGATGAAATCCAATATTCTGGTACGGAAGAACATCACATTACTTTCTGATCATAGCTATCATCCCTCGATTCCCATCTCAACATGAAAGACATTGTAGCGAAGATATTGGAGAGGATTTCTATAACCGACAAAATCCATGAAAATGCCGCCTCCAAGTCATCCGATTTAAAAGATGAGCATCACTCCAGTCAACGACTAGATAAAAATACTCATTCTGGGAGCAAGTCGTTTTCAGAGTTTTGCAAAAAAACACCCAACAAGTCACCGTCAGTGCCTTCACGAACCATCTACCTTGACTCAACGGAGGTATTTCCAACCCCCAAAAACAGTCGTCCAGCAGATTATAAATGCTTACCTCCAATTAGTTATCTTGTTGAGCCAAAATACAGAGAGCTGGAGATATATATATCAACTCTAGATTTCCGTATCGGAAGTCTTCCAAAGACAACCCAGCAGAGGTGGTGTCAAAATTTCATTGGGAAACGCAGGCGTTGGATTCAGACTCTGATCCGCTACGACGAAGCCGATAGGAGGTCGAGAGATCTCAATGCATATAATCACACTATTTTGAGGTCGATACAAGATCTTAAGAACGACGGGTTTACAGAGAGTCATTGGCGGATGGTTGAGATGCGTCATGAACTTGCTTGTAGCATTAAAGTGGGCAGAGACTTGTGGTTTAGGAAGACCCTCGAATGGCACAACCTCCAAATACAGGAAGAGACCTATACCAAGAAACCCAGAGGGTTAAGTGCTCACTTGAACGACGAATGTACTAATCATGTGCCTAAAGTTTTACAGGCAATATTTTTCCGAAAAGAGATCATGGACATCCTCATGAATCCTCGCCCACTGGCTGATCCCCTATTGGGTCAGGTCGAGTCTAGTCAGCTCCTTGGTAGTTGAAACACGAAAACTACACAGTTTTTACTCGTCTTATTTCACCAATTATCATGTACTTCTTTTTCTATTTTCCAAGAGTAAAGAGCTCCTTGACTCACTCAACACAAGGGCATTTCATTAACGAAACTTGCCTACAGCTCTATGATGTAATCTAGCTTGTTGTTTCATATAGAACATCACTCACACTCATATGGTTCACCACGAGATTTACAAATTTCTTTGTACTACACACTATTCCTCTTTTTCATAGTATTGATTATCATGATGTTGACATAAATTATCCGGCATCGCTAAACAAAAAATACAAGCAGAGTGACATGTCCCATGTATAAACGCGGCCAATATACAATACACGCTGCAGCCGGTGCCCAATATAGCAATCTTCTCCTCTGTCTTATACACCTTGTCCTGCCGTGCCTTCGTTATTGGAATTGGACAACCGAAAGGTGGTTTAATTCGGGGCAAGCTGCCCATCACTACTTCCAATTTTGCGAGACACGTGCGACTTGTCATTCGTAGTGGTTGTCACTGAGACTTGATTTTAAGATTGGGAGTGTCATCTCGATATATAGCATGGCGTAGAAAGCCTGCGCTTACTGTATCAATTCCACTCAAACAGATCCAAATTAATGAACGATATCTCTCCATGGTTTTACACATCATTTCTCCCGCTTTTGGGAACAGTTCCGAACTATGAGTTTCAAAGAATTTCCGTACGGCGTAATGAGCCAAGCTAATTAATTTTAGTCACTAAGGTTTGTTGAATTATAAGGTGGCGAAACGTGACTGAACAACACGTGAAGCTTGAACAATTATAATAAAATATTGATTAAAGGTAGCCAAACGTGACTGAACAACACTTGAAGGTTAAACAATTATAATAAAATATTATAAATAAATATTTTAAATAAATAATAACCCTAACCCTGACTTTAGACCCATAATCTAATAAGCAAGACACCGATAATCTCATAAGCAAGAACATCGCCTTACTTCTCTAATTATAGCTATCATCCTCGAATCTTATTTAAAGATGAAAGGTATACTTGCGAAGATATTAGAGAAAATCGCTCTCGAAGGTCATTCGGGTCGACAGCACATAAATAAAGACGACTCTCATGATTTAAGTAATCCACTTTCGGATCTTCTCACAAAGCCACCCACTAAGCCATCTTCGTGTTCTTCACGGACTATCTACCTAGATTCAACGGAGGTTTTTCTAACGCCCAAAAACAGCTGTCCAGCCGACTACAAAGGCTACCCCCCGCGCTACATTCGTCCATGTACTCAACTCATAAATCTACTCCAAACTGTAGGTAATATGCTGAAAGGCGCCTTTACTCTGCCCCCCTCGAAGAGAAAGAAGGAGTGTGAACTTTTCTTAATGAACCGTAGATGGTGGCTCCAAAATCAGATCGAGCTCTTCGATAGTGGGATTCCTATGATGGCACACTGCAAAGAAGTGGACGCATATAAAGATAGAATTGAGAAGCTTCTGAGGAGGGGTTTTGCGGACGATCATTGGGAGGTGCTTGAGTACAATGAACGAATGCATATATTTTGGGGACATAAGGTCTGTAAAGCGCTGGATGATAAATCACGATATAGACACAAGGATAAAAATGAGCTCGCTTGTGTTGTCCCGAAGAAGTTAGTGGCTCTTTTTTTCAGCGCGAAGTTAGACACCTCATTGCTGATCACTGAGGAACATGGACTAATTAAAGCGACTCGCTAGGCCAGGGATAGGTTACCGTGGAGCTGTTTCTATCCACAAACACAATGAAATTTGAACTGAAATCAATTATGTAGGACCCTGGACCCTTATGATTTGAGAATAGTGATTAGCAATTGAGCCCTTTCCTATGGCAACCAATTGCCGACTTGACCCAACATTTACCCAACTTCGTATCCTTCATTTCAATCCTGAGCTACAGACAAGGCGACTCACAAAGTTTGGGTTTAGCAGAGGCTGATGTATACAGGTTTTTATATTTTGATGAGAGTAAAAACCAAAGAAAAGCGCCATGGAGCGGTAAAGAGAATTATAGTGATCCGAGCCTAGCTATTGATACCTCGTTCGACTTCAGACGACAGGCTTGGTTCCCGTGAAAGAAAGAACTATTTTCACACTATTTTCTCATTTAGAATCCTCAGAAGGGACTGGATCTGATGGTATACAATCCATCAATTCAGCCTTGGCTCTGTCGACCGTAGAGTCACAAAGCAAAATATTATCCCTGGCGTTCAAAATGTCTTTTGCTGCGTTCGGGATGGTTCTCTGCCATTCATCGTAGAAGAATCTTTCAATGGTACCATGAGCGAACCTGATGACTTTGGTTTCTTGATCGATTCTCACAAGTCCGCAGCATACGTTGATCATTTCCGCTTCATCTACAAAAGAGTCTTTATCAAGTGACGTGTCTCCAATCTCCAAGTCCATGGCAGCAATTGCATTGTTGATCACGCCAACGGTGAGCGTCTTCGTCGCCAAAGTCAGCCACGACAGGATTGTGATGGCTAGTCTAGACTGATTTGCAGGCTGTTTTCTGATTCTCGTCATGGTGTGGTCGTACAATTCTTTGATATGCGTGGGTAGCACAATTATCGCTTTACGAAGACTTTTCACGCTCGTCGTAGCCTCGAGAAAACAGACAGAAGAGTTTGCAAGTGCGAGTCTGAAGAAGTTAGAATGAATAAAATGGTGAGAATGAATGACACTTACAATCCTTGCGAGTTCTTAGTCACCTGGTCACAAATAATTCCTTCAAGATCACGGGCTGCGTGAAAATAGTTTTGTAGCCTTGGAGATGACTTGACCTGTAGCTCTACATAGGAGCGTACATATTCCTTGGTAGCACTGACATCTAGCCAAGACCACTCCGAATATATTTCGTCCACTTCGCCGAGATATCGAGAAGTACAGAATATTCGATACTTTGCAGGCAGACTTTGGAGCATTTTGACAAATATCTTTCTCATAGTCTGATCACACTCATCTAGAGCGTCGATGACAATACGCACGTCCGAAAAGCTTTCGGTGACGACGTTCAGTATTTCCAAGAAGTGCTCCACTTGGGGGCGACTTCTCGCAGACTCGTTCTTCATATGAAGAAGACTAGAATCTCCAGAATCTCTTTCAAGGCTCTTCGTCAGCTGCTGGATGAGGCGTTTCATTACGTTTTCAAATGTTTGGGACTTTCGGTCTCGATAGTCAAAATGCACGAAAGCCACACCAACCGCTTGCGATGTCTCTTGCGTTTGGAAGTGACGGACGACCGTAGTTCTACCATAGTTAGCATAAGCAAAGTAACCCGCAAAGGGAAAACTTACGCCAGAAAGGTTTTGCCCGCACCAGCTGGAAACAAATTAGCTTAGTCTTTGGAAAATAACCAAGTGTACTTACGTGCTCCTGACAAGCCAAAGAATCTAGGGGAAGCAGACTGATGAGGCACCTTCCAACTTTTGAATTGTTTATTCTCGAAAAGCCAGCGCCAAAGAGCATTGTTCTCTACCGTCTCGACGGAGAAAACATTCTGCGTTACAGAAAGGTCCAACGAGGATATTGACTCGGCGGTAGCTTTGTGCTTTAGATCTATAAATCGTTAGAATGGGACTGACCTGGGGTGATGGAATAGTACCGTCTAGATCCGATCTCAACTTCTCAATTTCATTGCGTATGGTTTTCAAAGTAGCCTCATGCTTTTGATCTGTTTATCGTCAGAACGGGGTATCTAACCGAGTCCAAGAATCTCACAATTATCTTCTGAGCGTAACTCCTCGATGTTATCAAACATTTTGGTCAGTGTTTTTGACAATTCTGTTGTCATCTCCCTAAAATCCCGTCAACCTTTGTACCAACCACATAATTGACAGTTACTGAATAACGACACTTACATGTGTAACGTCTGCAACGATAACCCGACATTACCGCGCGCATCAGCCACGAAGCTCTTCAGTCAGCGCAGCTTCGACTTCATGAACGGCTTAAGGAAACGACTGCTGTTCCAGAAACTAGTTTCCGGCGAACGAGCGCCGTCCCTGTCAATAGGTTCTTGCGAAAGAGCGTTGTCCCCATCACTAGGTTCCTGTGATTGACCTCTGTCTCCATCACTAGGTTCCTGTGATTTGGGAACTGGCATTAGGTTGACCTCCAAGTTCTGAATGTTCTTCCTACAAACGTCAATGCATTTTTGGAGATTACTGCGACAGGTATCTATGGGTGTGTGGGGATCTCTTTGAGGTCCCAAATTGACATTCGCTTCAGGAATGGCCGGAACTTTTCTTGTGTTCTTGATATGTTTTCCGAGCATACCTAGCGTTGCTGTCATATTCTTCAAGAACTCTCTAGTATGCTTTTCATCTGAAGGGACGTCAAGAGCATCACTGATATACTGAGAGCCCAATTCTATAAGCTGAATTCCCAAGGAAGCAGATCCGAGCCCAACTCCAACAACGCCGAGATCAGCCATGATGTGAGCTCTTTTGACAGTGTCGCGGTGAGAGGAAGCGTAGCAGTTCTGCGAAGCGATCCAAAGTTGAAAAGGGTTTTTGTACTTAGAAATGAGAGATACGTAGCTGAGGCAAGCGCTCAGATAAATGGTGGAATAGCCGTCCTCTTGCTAAAATGCGAACCTTGGGTCTGAACGATAGCGGCGAATGTATCTTGCGTTAGAAATGGCAAAATCGTGTTGCTGATCTCTGGCGGTGTTGAAGAAGCACAGAAGTACAGATTGTCATTAAGTATTGGAGCCATGGTTATTAAATTCGCAAGTCACAAAGACAACAACAGAATGGCTTTCAATATTATGCTTCTGGCTACTGGCATGATACTGGTACCAAAGGTAAAACATAGTTGGTCAGTATTGATGATTTGGTCGAATGTAATGCTCTTTGTGTTAAGACTAAATGCTGAAAGGATTCAAAAATGCTACAGTTTGTGAATTTTACGAAGACTTGTTTGTTTGTGAGGTAATGATTGGATGAAAGAAAAGAAGGAGAAGGCTTCGCACAGCAGTCCGCGTTAGGCTTGTATTATTAGGCCTGTAAAGCGATATGCAAACAGATAGCATGCATGAAAAGAAAGCTGGGAAGTAGACCATGCATTTGACGCAGTCAAGGACACGGCTGAGTTGACTAAGACAAAAACATAGCTTTGTGCGCTAGAAGCGTTCCAACATGGAGAGTAAAAAATTTAAGCTTCAAAGGAGAATCGCACACCAACTTGGACAATATTGATTTCGGTTTTCCAAGTCTCGGGGTTTTGCTGATTTGAGTGTCTGCTGAATTTCAAGTATAAATGCATCAAAACTCTGGATGAAAGGAAAACTGAAAAGACAACTCAAAACAGTTGCATAGATTCGTGCAAAAACATACACAGTACCGCTTATTACGTTCATGTTACTCATAGATCATCTCTCTCGTTCTGGAGAACATCCAGAGAGAACATGTGTTTGTAAGGTAAACGCCCTTTGGTACCAACATTTCAACAAACAGAATTTGCAACACCGGGGACTATAATCTGACCATGCGATTGAATTACTGCTGTGGGCTGGTTCAAAGAAAACGTATGGGACTGTCGTTAAGCTTAATGTTTGTCTAGCTTGAATAGTAATAAGGCTTTTACTGAACACGAGTTCATCAGCTCGCAACTTAAGCATGGCTCGTAAATTGCACTTGCTCTTCGACTTGAGCCTTAAGACAAACAAATTCCGAGCAAACAACTATCTACCCTTGAAAGGGAAAGTATAACTAGTACGGGATACTAAAACAGCTGCATGATCACACAAACAGTAACATGATGGTCTTTGTCTCTGATGCACGAGACAAAGCAATGAAAGAAGATCACTTAACAATGATGTTTTGAATTCACATCAAAGGAACAATGAACAGTGGAGTACTGAACAATATTTCGCTGCGTTATAGGTTGCAACGAATGTCATTTGCGCCTTTTAAACCAAAAGTCAAATCGCAAAAGTAGAGGAGCCAAAAGGGAAGGCGCACTTTACAAGAACACTACCCACTACCCACAAAAGGAAACGAGAACAGTTCAGAATGTCGCTACAACAACCAGCTAGACAACATCAGGGAGTTGATGAGAATGCGCAGCGAAGCTCAAAGTCTCAAAAGGTTAGATTTGCACCGCACACGTCAGAAGGTAAGCCTCTGAAGTCATGCAAAGTAACCTTACATGATTCGCTATCGCATTACCAAGCGGAAATGAAGAGAATCAAGGAGACGATGAAGAAGCTCTACCGTCTCAGAGTAGCAACAAAGATCAGCGCACTGCTCTCATCTGATTATGAGATGGTTTTTCTCAATTATATTGAGAACCGCTTAGAGCGGTTGGAGTTACAACGAGAGTGTTATAGATGTAATTTTGAGACTGTCAATTTGCAGAAAGATCTGAAAGACGTCAGCACGCGGCTAAAGCTTCATAGACACAGCTTGAAGCATGGCGGGGATGAATGGGAATACCGCACCTTGAAGAAATGGAGTGCAGTGCCAGCTCAGGGACATAAATGGACACAGCAATTTGAATCCGATACTGTGGCGCTTCTGACTATAGAAAAGGCAGACGTGTCAGCAAAGATCAGTATTTTGGATCAACGTTTTGCCAGGCTCAGCTCGAAGTTGGAGCAAAATGGTACGGCAGAGAAGAAGCAACCCCCAGATGTTGTGACTGCATGGAAGCGCTTTGATGTTAAACTTGGGGTGAAACGTTACACTGACGTAGCAGTTTGAAGAGTAGAGAATAATATCACATAACATCAAATTCTAAACATATACTTATGTGATTTCACCCTTAGTTATTAGTGTAAACGGTCTTAAGGGGATGTGACGCGACGAGAAATCTAAGGATCCTCGCACACGTGCGTGAAATCGGGCCTATTCCGGAGCGAAAGAATGACGGTCACATGACTGCTTGGCTTACCACGATTCGAGGTCTTTCCCTCCATCAAGCCTGAAATCGGACACCACACTATCAGTAATTCAGTCGTAAGGCCCAGCCTTCCCCTACCGCACGTTTCCCTGGTCATTATTAGCCACTTAGTGAAGACATCATTTGCCCCAAATTACATGACTGTTGAGCTGTGGTGTACATTCCATTTACTGTGAGAAATGAAATATTCTGTGCATTTGCCAACTTTGACCGGGGACATCTCAATCACCGTACTTGCCCCAGTCGGATCCTGCTACTTTCGCTGTTGGATCAAGAGAAATTCGAGTTCTAGGCTCCGTTGGACATCTTGATCGGGGCCTCTGCTTCCGGAATCTAACTACAGCCTTCACAGCCTCGATCAGCTACACCATGACATTGCGCCTAGTATTTCAACAGATCTTCATGCTTTTCTGCTTTGTGCTGTCCAAGACGGTACTTTCTGTCGTGTTTGGCATGACCCGATTGGGCAGTAGAACGGTCGTGGATCGGAAAATGGATGAGCTCATGACGTTGGATGGTAGATATAAGAGAGTAAGTCTACCAGACTTTATCACATTAGACTTTGAGGAGAAACGGACATAAATACTAGATGAGGTAAGTTCCTACTTTTGATTTTCTACGAGTATATTATACTGAGGCTAATAATACTCCAGGAGCAGGAGAAAAGTTCTTTCTACAGAGGATTAGACGCTCAGCTACGCACACATAATCACATAAATAGAGGCACCCAAACTGCTATTCCCACAGAGGTTATACTATAATATCGCGATAGCATTCGGCGGGCTCGCTACTCCTCCCGGGATCTGAGCATTGGTCAGTTGACATGTACGGGCAGACTCTAAGCATGCGACCAACTTACATGCAAGGGTACGCTTGATAAGAAGAAACTGTATCGCCCTAGTCTCCTACACTCGCTGGCCAGCTTCTCCAAGTCGAACATCTCTCCAATGGGTAGACCCCATCCAGCCAAAAGCCATTGGTGTAGGGTTGTTTCTGGGTCGTTGTATGGACCTGTGGCAGGTCCTCGCTCAAAGCTAGGTGAATCACCTCCAACAGCCGCGAATTTGTTCTCCCAGATCCAACGCAGGACATTTTTCGTGGCCTCAAGACCTAGAAGACCAGGTGGCTCTCGATCGGGGAACGCTCTCTGTTCAGCATCGGACAATTTGTTGTATGCAGCTGAAAAGCCAGAACGGATGAACAAAATGTCCCCGGGTTTGAACTCTATGTCTTGCTCTTTCACTATTTGCTTCAAATGCGAGAGCTCTACTGCTCCTGTCTGAAAGGGTGACAAGCTCTTCCCATTCTCAGCGGCCCAGGATGCCCAGTCTAAAAGGACGCCACGACCTACAATACCTCCCTTTTCTACCCAGACTGATCCTGTCAGACACAAAATACAAGACAATTGCTAAGGAAATCGTACCATTCAGTCCAAGTGCGGTGCTACTCTCAAACTCTTGCTGGGTATGTCCGTTGAAGAACTTCTTCTCTTTTTGATAGCCTAGGGAATTCGTCAGCTACTTCCATCGATACATCTCACCTCATTACCGTAGTGCCTAAAGCCATCCCACTGCGTTGAGCTCTGGGTGTTCATATGTACGGCATCATCGTTCATGAAAGTTGGCCCTGCCCTATGTAATATTGCATGGTGAAAACGTTGTCGTTCAAAGGTTGGATGTGATGGTTTATTTAAAGGCCAGTCCAGAGCTATGCGGATCCCTTCTCGGATTTCTCGAGCAGCATCTCGTGTGGTTTCTGGTGTTAGGAGGTTAAGCATTCCGAGCTCGTCGTCGTCGCCAAATAAGCCCCACGCATTTCCTGGTGGGCCACTCTTTTGGAGGGGTAGAGCTTCGAAAGGCGGAAATTCGACAACCATATTCGATTGAAATGTTACGTGACTTTAAGAGCTCGGTTGTTGAAGAAGCCAGAAGTCGGAAAACGAGGGTAATAGTATCTGGAAATTAGAATGGTCGAGCAACTGACTGGCAGATTGCTTGTAAGTGTTATTTTCAACTTTTAATTGGCACAGGAACCGCTAACAATGGATAATGATTTACCCCGGAAGGTGTTGTTTCATACTTAAATTTCTTGGAGTCTTCTGCGCAAGCTCGATACTATGGGGTTTAATACTTGGCGGCAGCGTTCGTCCTAAGCTTGGTCCTTGACGATATATTGACAAATGAAGATCGCAATCCTTGGCCGAAGGGATCTTTTCGAGTCATTGGCAGCTCCAGGGAAAGTGTTGATCTCAAGATAATTTGAGCCCGCATCCCTGATTTGTCAAATCGAGTGGGCTTCGGAAGTTATTTTCCGAACGTCGCCCAACTCAACGTCGCTTTGACTTCTGTTCTTGAATCATCAACCCCATTTTTGACATGAAATATGGGCCCATCGCTTGCATGTTCCTGGTTCTACCCCCATACCCCATACCCCATCTCCGCATCAACACTTAACCGTCTCCATGTTATCGGGTCAAGCTAAAGGTATACCTTCCACATGATATAAAAAGTCAATTCAAATGTTTTTTCCTCGTCTGATGTTGATCCTAATCCATTTCATTCTTCTTTGTAATATATGTACTATCACCTCTATCAGAGCACAAGATGAAGAACTTACTGCGGATGAAAGCGACGCACCATGACGAAGACGTCCCCAAGTCGGTGTATGGCTATCGACCTTACCTGCTTACTTTCTCAGCAGCATGGGTAATATGATCTCCATTCCTGAAACAAAACAACTCATGTTGACTGATTATTGTAGGCTTCAGCCATGTATGGCTACGATTCCGCATTCATTGGTGGCACATTAGCACTGCCTTCATTCAAAGATGCATACGGACTTACCAATGCTACACGTGCAGAGGCAGCTTCGCTCTCATCAAACATCGTTTCGACATTTCAGGGCGGAGCCTTCTTCGGGTCCATGTTCGGTTTTGTTCTCGGCGAGCGATTTGGAAGAAAACCTGTTTTGCTGATTGCGACCTGTGTTTTCTGTATCGGCGCAATCCTACAGCTCATCGGTAAAATCGGTCTATTATACGCAGGACGGGCCCTCACTGGTCTTGGTGTTGGCGCTACGTCTATGATTTTACCAATCTATATTTCCGAGTGCGCTCCACCAAATATTCGAGGACGCTTGGTAGGATTCTTTGAGGTGATGCTGCAGTCAGCGTTGGTCATTGGGTTTTGGGTAAATTATGGTGTCAATGAGAATGTGCCGGCAAGCAGCTCAAGCCAGTGGCATATTCCTGTTGCACTCCAGCTTGCTCCCGGCGCCATGCTTCTTCTCATGGTACCTCTATTTACCGTTGAGTCGCCACGCTGGCTCGTTTCCAAAGGTCGAAATCAAGATGCACAAAAGGCCCTTGCATGGGCGCGAAATCTCCCGGAGGATGATTTGTATCTGCAACACGAGTTACGGAGAATCGAGAATGGTGTTAATGACGAACTAGAAATTGTGGGGGGCAGTGGCTCGTCAACCTACGTGAAAATTGCAAGAGAGCTTTTTTGCAAGGGAGTCCGGAATCGTCTCATTATCGGTACTTGGCTTATGGTACTTCAAAACATGACTGGGTAACTGAATAATCCTCTCAGTATAGTCTTATGTCGCTTGAGCTAACTTTATGTCTAGTATCAACGCCATCAATTACTACTCGCCCACCATATTTAGGGCAATTGGCTATACTGGTACCTCCACTGGACTTCTTGCGACTGGGGTGTATGGGATAGTAAAAATGGCGGCGACAATCATATATGTGATTATCATCGATCGCGTCGGACGTAAGTGACAGCCTCTACCTGTTTTTATACAGGCTTATTTGCAAATCTCAATAAATATTTAAAAATCAGACCAAATGCTGACAAATTACCACAGGCCGCCCGCTGCTACTGATCGGTGCCACTGGCTCTGCTATAGCAATGTTCTACCTTGGAATTTATTGTAATCTTAGCAACTCCTTAAATGCAACCCCGAAAGCCGACGCCGGAGCACGACTGGCCGTTGGAATGGTGTATGTCTACGCAATTTTCTACGGCGCTTCATGGAACGGCATACCTTGGCTATACACTTCAGAGATTTTACCGACTCGGGTCCGAACTTTGGGAATGGCGTTTGGTGTTTGCATCCAATGGCTGTCACAATTCATCGTTGTATACTCGTTGCCATATATGATCACGGACATCGGATACGGAACCTTCATTTTCTTTGGCACTTGCACTGTTATTGCCTTCCTATTCGCATATTTTCTGGTTCCGGAGACCAAGGGAGTCGCTATTGAGGATATGGGACTGCTGTTTGGCCCAGATGTTTCGATCATTGCGAGGAAAGCTAGACGTAATTGGGAACTCAATAGGGAAGAAGCTGATGCTGTGGTGATGCGGGACTTGGATAAGGCTACGAAGATGGAAGACGAAGATGACCATGTTGAGCGAGTTTGAACAGGACCATGACACATCTGGACTTCAAGAATACCCGATGTATCTTATTTTGCTGGCTAAATAGTATAATACGCCGCTAAATGATATGGTTTATGGAAATATCGTCTCTCTGTGACCAATTCTGTTCGGCGGGATCCTTAATATTCTGAATTTGATTGACCATAGTCCATCTCCCCAGCACCAGACTACCACGTACCAAGCCCAAACGCCGCGTCAATATTCAATTCAAACTTCTTAGTAGCCAAGAACAAGAAAGGAGGCATATCAAATAATGACTGCAGATAATGTCAACGGAAACCGCTGAAATCTGTTCAATATTTGCCCAGGATAATAGTGAAGAAATTTCAAAGATTATGGATCAGCCTGGTGTAACTGACTTTTCATAAAGGATTTCAGAATTTGTGAAGAAAAATGGGTTACAAACAAGTAATTACAAGTTGCATTGTCCGGGATCTGGCGAACACCTGAAGCCGCAGAAGGGCTGAATTATACTTGAATTTCTGATAAACATTAATGGAGTATACAACTGAGGTTTTCCTACATATGGATTTGAGTTTGTTGGCTTATATCAGAAAATGCTTTTTGAAAGTAAACAAAATAAGAAGATTTACCTCCTTTTCTTCTTTTCGGCACAGCCAAGCGATTACGTCGGTTCTAGGATTTTACTATTGATTAATTAGTATTTCAATTACCAGGATACAGAATAAGTCATCAGAAGAGCAACAAAAGTCGAAACGGGCTTCACGATTTTATCAAAGTCTGCGGTCAAAGCTTATGTGTTACATGACCCCAGATACATAATTTAACGGGCTAGATCATCTGATTCTGATGCGTTTCGGAAATATCATCAGTAGCTTATGCCCACAAGTACAAAACAAGACAAAATAGTATGCTGGCGACTTGTGGTCTTAGAATCAGATAACTTAGTATTTCATCAAGTGGTACCGGATCTCTGGTTACTCTGCTGAGGTCAATCCCAGTGCAAGTGTCATGATTCAGACCCAGTTGTTTGGTTTGAGGACAAAGAATGTCCGTTTTTGTTTCACAACATATTATGTTCTAAAAAGTAAGTGTTAAGTCATCAAAGAGCCAGAACAATTCACTCTCGGCAGCATAAAGAGTGAAATTATTTACCAACACAAAGACCTGTGCTCGAGTACTAAGGGTGCTATTTTGAAAATCGAAATCTCACTTATGAGTTCCACGCCATTGCCTCCGCGTAAATTACAGAAGCTGCCTCCACTAGAACTCCAAGAGCAATACGAAGAGATAACCTCAGGCTCCAAAATGCCACAATCACCGACCAAATCTCTTTGGGGAAAGCTGACGAAACCAAATCCGGGATCTCAAGGTCCCATTACACCTCTTCCGACATCTTCCCCAAATTTGATATCCACAATTGAGAGCTGGAGAGAAGCCGTGGAATCATCGAGCTCAATGCAAGAACCAAGCATTGCACCATCGAGCAAGACATCTGATGCCCATTCTACAGCACCTACATCAATCACGACAGCAAAAACTGCAAAGAGCTCTTTGACGTTCTTCACAGCAAAGAAGAGACAGTCTAAAGAAGAAGAGTGTGCCTATGCTTCAGCTCCTATTTCACCTACCATTGCGAAAACTGCGAAAAGTCCCTCGACATCACTGACAGCCAAGAGGAGAGAGACTGAAGTAGTAGTGTGTACACCAAAGCCCACAGACGGCCATTTATACACCAAAGCTTTCCACAAGTCAACGATGTCCGAAGCCATGAAAGCGCTTCGGAAATCTCAAGTCAAGACGATAGAAAAAGTCCTAGCCGAATATGAGCGTCACACCAAATTATTGAACCGAGCAGTCCACGAGCGCTTCTCGTCCTTCAAACAAGCCAAAGATGCCGGCGAGGAATTACGTTTAATGAATCAGCCGGACGGAAGCTCAAGCTGTTTCTAGAGCTGATCAATCTCGAGGAGGAGATGAACGAAAACACGCTTTTGCTTCAGCGGTATTCGCCAGGTACGGCGGCTATTGAGGGGTTAATGGCAATCCGAAAGAGTCTCCAAGATCAGACTAAGGTAGCAGAAGATGACTTTCGGAATGTGTATCAGGAGTTGGCTAGTCGGAATCGTGATGAGCTTGAGGAACTTATTTGGACTATTTTTGACCAGTATGGCGATTTGGTTTTTGATATTTGGCCACTGGCTTGGGTTCCAGGGAGGGTTGGCTGAGTAGTGGTATCTTCCGGCAGGAGGGGGTCATGAATATGCAAAAGCACAGCTTTGAGTCGACGTTGGCAGATGGTGCTGATGAACTACAAATCGTAGAGCTTGACAAATGAGAATTCAAAACTCGACGCAATGAAAGAAAAACAATAAAAGAATTACCATGAAATAAAAGATAGATACAATATCATACTTGGAACTAGCCCCGTGAACGATTCTTGAATCAGAGAAAGCCAACTCAGGTTTGACATGCAAATTAAACGAATGAACAGCCTGCAATCAGCAGAAACGCTATTGAAGACTAACTTCCTTTTCCTTGATTCCTTCATACCAATGCAAATAACAATACAATCAATCTTACGTCCAAACCTCGACGACTCTGAAACGTCAGCACCAAAACCATCACACGAGAATCCAGCGGTGAACTTGCTGTGCCGGACATACATCCTCCCCTTGCCCATTTCCAGCGGCGTGAGTCGCGGAAAGCATCCCCAATTAGGCGGTCGATCCCCCAAAGGATTGCGGGAGCCAAGGATCAGGAAACCGGGGTTGGATAAAAGCGCACCAGCACCGGGGAAAATCCACATCATCCATCCACCACCCGTTCCGTTCCCCAGACTGAGTGAGAACTGCCGGTTTGTGTGACCGGATTGCAATACTTGAGCAGTACAAGTGTAGTCCCCGCGTGAGTGGCTTTGATAGATAATAGTGCGCTCTAGATTCGAGCTTCTATGAGCCATTTGCGTAAAAGTCGTCTGTCATTTGAGCGCCTGTCCGTTTCTAGGTTTCGAAGCACGTCGTTGACAAGGAAGACAAGGAAGACAAGGGAAGCTCGAGCCGGCCCAGTCAATACTTCCAGAGTCGCTTTCACAATGGTTGACACTGTAAGCCCCACGCGAGATACTTGTTCGAGATGTACCCTAAACCCCACATTATGCTGGGTGGGGCAGCTTTCGCGAGCTTGGATAGGGAGGAGAATCACGTGCCAAGAGTAACCGTTGACCCCAGGTTGTTTAGCCGGCCAATCCAGAGGCTTCCAAAGAAGTGATAGACATGAAATTGCCGGTGATGTCTTTTTTGTTGCAAGCGAACTGGCAAAACTGTTCAGACGCCACCAAAGTGGTTGTGACCCTCATGTCAGAATATTGATTTGAGAAAGATGAAATGGCTTACTCACCGCTCGTAAAATGCCAGAAGATGTCGTGCGTTAACCTATCGTTTGGACGATTCCAACAAATTTGGCTCATTCTGTAGCAACTCGGTAGTCTGGGCGAGGAGAAAAGGGTTGCCAATAAATGCAACTCCCATGCATGGAATACTTCCAACCGCATCCAACCCCGCACTCTCATAACGTTCAAATTGGCTGACGGGAGCATCATTGGTCGAACTGACGACGAAGCATAGCGAAGGTGCCGTCAACGTGTCTCAGCGGCACGTAACTGGCTAGGTAGCTGCAGCGCTGTCAGTCATTAATCTGTTCCCCCTGATACCGAGTAGCGGGCGAGAGGGCGACCTACCTGTGGGACACAGCATAAATCTCATGATAACCCGCGAGCTAGCCAGAGTTCTTGGTCCTCAATCTCTCATTCATTTTTCCATCTGGAACTGTTTTGGAACTGTAAGCGAGAATGGCTGATCAAGAGAAAGTCGTGGTGCCCGAGCCTGGTATTGATGAGAAGGTGTCTTCAGATGATGATTCGCAATCGAGAGAGTGGGATGAGAAAGATGAGGCACGCATTAGGAAGAGAATGGATTGGCGTATCGTACCGACGGTCTTTGCTCTGTACTTGATGTGTTTCATTGATCGGTAAGACCGCTGAAAAATGGTTATCGTTCTTTGCTGACATTACATAGAGCCAATATTGGGTAAGAACTCGCGAATCCATAAGATACAGATAATTGGAGCGTAGGCACTGACCATTGATGTAGAAATGCTCGTATTCAAGGACTGCCAAAAGATTTGAACTTATTCGGCTATCGATTCAATTGGGCACTCACAATCTTCTACGTCGCATACATCGTCGCAGAAATCCCATCAAACATCATTTTGAAGATGGTCGGCGGCAGATTCTACCTTCCATCGCTCGTCATTGCATTTGGTCTCATCTCCATGTGCACCGCCTTCGTCCACAACTACGAAGGGCTGCTCGCATGTCGATTTTTCCTCGGCCTGGCAGAAGGTGGAACCATGCCTGGTATCGCGTACTATCTGTCATGCTTCTACCGACGACATGAACTTCTTCTGCGACTCGGTCTGTTCATCCAAGGAGCCTCACTCGCAGGAGCTTTCGGTGGTTTACTCGCAGCTGGATTATCGCCAATCCCAAAATGGGGAATCGCAGCTCGGCCAATTTATGCGTGGAGAAACATTTTCTTCTTCGAAGGCCTCTTCACACTGCTCGTGTCTTCAATTGCTTTCTTCGTCCTCCCATCAAGACCGGATGAGTGCAAATTCCTCACCCCAAGAGACCGCTACATTGCACTAGAACGAATCAATCGCGAGCACAAGGAGACGGCAGACGAAAAGACAAAACCACATCACGTTCGCCGCGCGATTTTCAACATCAACAACGTCATTTGTGGGCTTGGTTTCTTCTTCATTAACGTCTCGGTCCAGTCATTTTCTCTGTTCCTACCATCCATTCTCTCGGCGCTGGGATGGACAGCTTTGAAGACGCAATTCTATACCGTACCACCATACGCCTTTGCATGTCTCTGGTCTGTTGTAATTTTCCGAGCTAGCGATCACTATCGCCGTCGTGGTATATTCCTCCTCTTCGGATGCGGGCTGGCCATCATAGGATACACCGTGATCGCGAATGCAAAGACGAACTCTGTGAAATATTTCGCAGTTTTCTTGGCCGCAGCGGGAGCATTTCCTGGAGGTCCGACATTGATGGCATGGGGACTCAACAATGCAGCGGGACCCAGTATTCGAGCGGTAACAGGTGCATACATTGTGGCCATGGGAAGTGGAGGTGCAATCCTGGCTACGTGGACGTATGTTGATAAGGACAAGCCACTCTACAGGAGAGGTCACTATATCAACGTTGGATCTCAAATTATTGCTGGAATTTTGGTAGTGATCGGGATATTCTATACAAAGTGGGAGAACAAAAAGAGAGAGCGTGGAGAGAGAGACCATAGATTGCTGAACTTATCGGAGCAAGAGAAGAACGAGTTGGGATACAGACATCCAGAATTTAGGTACATCTCTTGAAGAGACAAGCGAGGGACATGATGGGTTATGAATAAGACTATTTTCGTCGGGAGTTTCCTCCCTCTGCATTACACACTCTCTGCTTCCACTAGAAACTCAGCAATAGCATGGTGACCATTGGATCTCGCCAGATCGGCTGCAGTACAACCAGACATGTTTTCTCCCGGTCCACCAGTCGTGATCATCCCCAATGCCGCGGGCTTCGAGCCAGTCGGCTGGAGCAATAATTTGACTATCTTCATATGACCGTAGCGAGCGGCAAAATGAAGTGAAGTCCAGCCATTTTCGTCTACTGAATCGATTTCGGCGCCGGACTGAAGAAGCACCTTAACGCAATCCAGCTTTCCCTTGAAACATGCCATGTGTAGTGGTCGACGACCGTCTAAAGTGCGTGCCTCAATATTTGCTTTACCATCTACCAACACTTTGACCGTCTCCCCGTTGCCATATCCAGCCGCATTGTGCAGAGGGGTGTAATCATTATCGTCCGTCGCAGCAATGTTCGCATCAAAACCGGCATCAAGCAAAATCTTGCATATTTCAGCGTGTCCCATGGAAGCAGCAACGAGTAGCGCTGGAGTGTTTGCATGTACAGGAAGTTTCAAATCGACAGAACCCGAGTCTAACAACAGTTTTGTCGCCCACACATTCGCTGAAAATACGGCGCTTAAAAAGATCGTTTGGCTTCCTCCCATGTCTTTGTTGGGATTGGCACCCGCATCGAGTAGGATCTGAGCAATTTGAGCGTTGTTTGTGAACGGGTGGCAGGCCAGAGATAATGGTGTACTTCCATGGTCCCGCGAACCCTCTTGGTCCACTGCAATATCAGGTTCTGCTCCTTTCTCCAGAAGAAGTTTCAGTACTTCTGGAGTAGAACTCGCTGCCACGTGAATTGGAAGGTGGCCTCGTCTCTGTTTCATACCGGGGCACTTCAAGCCTCCCTCATGTTCCAATAACAGCCGGCAGACCTCTACACTTCCGCCCTCAACAGCACAATGTCTCGAGAAGCAATTTGGCCTGTTTATAGTTCCCAGCAGTAGCCGCATCATGTAGAGGCGTTGCGTCCTTTCGAAAGTTTGCCGACGAGAAATGCTGTCTAGTCACAGCGGCAAGAATTCCTTGAAGAGCACTGCGATTTCCACAAGCACAACCATCCTCGCAGCCTTCACCGCAAGGTTCGGATGGACGTTCAGATTCTTGACTGCCGACGTTGACGTTTGCACCTCGTTCAATAAGCATTCTTGTGACGTCCAGCGAATCAGTCTGGACGGACATATGAAGTGGGGTCTTGCCAACATAATCGTGAGGATCGACCGCTGCACCATTCTCCAAGAGAAGCTTGACGGCTTCTGGTTGACGACCCCGATTGTCGGGTGTATGCCAAGCTTGCACGGCAAAGTGAAGAGCGGTCATGTTTGTTTCCTTTGTGACTGCGTTGACATCGAATTTCCCTAAATTGAGAAGATATTTTAATTTAGGAATATCGACTCGATCAGCGGCTTCGTGAAGAGGTGTCCAGTTATCTTCCTGGCGATATTCGCTATCTACAACTTCATATTCGGGGTGGTCTTGAGAGAGCTTCATTTTCTTCGGACCTGGGGCTTCAGTCTCTTGCAAATGAGCCATGATTTATTGCTGGTTTGACGGTCGAAAATTGTGTAGGCAGCTTTGTTTGACAATGAACATGAAGAGCTGTTCCTGGACTAAATGTCGATTTTTATACTTTGTTCGGGTCTGGGGCTGAGAAAACAGCCAATTCAGCTTGTGGTGGCTTGGTGGGTGGTGGCATTGTCGAAGTGAACCAAGATGTGCCATTATTCAGCCCAGTTATAAATAATGCGGTCGTGAACCCAAGAGAAACAGAATCCTCGAGTGAGATGAATTGACGGCATCTTGATAAACTGCGATAGATGCAAGTCGCATCGCGGTTCTGTCAACCAACATATTTTGATTTGTGTAATCGTCGCAAATGGACACTTCTTGCACAACACATAGCGTAGGTAATGCCATCCTACCTAGGTAGGTATGGCAGAGAAAATAAGAAGACATTGGATCGATACAAACTTGCAAACAAAACAGAGACAAAAATTGAAGACGTTAAAATAAGCTCTTTCTGGCTCGACTCCAGACCCACTGTTGGTATCACTAAGGAATGACGGTGCATTTCCTCGCCCCACCGTCAACCTCACTCTCACCATTTATAGAATCCCTACCTAGGTAATTACGTCATGACCGTAGAGTAACTTGTTTTTCAACTATGGCGAGTAAATTCATTTGAAATTAGAAACAATGCGATTATTTATTTTACGCCAGTGAGTTACAATACATGACAGGCAAATCTAACACTACAAAGGAGAACAAGGGAGAAATATTTTGATCTTGATTTTATATCCTCAGCTTTTTTTCATTGAGCACTACAGCTCCTAAGTTTTGACGTATCCACATACATCATCCATCTGCACGACATGGCTAAGTCACAGAGACTACAACGGTTCGCAGCCCAGTCCCCACACAGTGGTGTCTGTCAACCAATACAAATACACTGTATCTCAGTATGATATCGCGAACAGCCCTTTAGATCCACGCCAAATGTTCAGATATACATAGATAACCGCGTCAACCTAAATCTTCTCAATCTAGTCTATCAAAGACCTTCATTACCTCTCCTCACAAGTTCGCCGCTTCATTCGAAGCTAGCATCGAAATGCTCTCTTTTCTACCAACGACATCATCTTCGACCTTCGCCACATCCAACCGTCCCTGGACCCGCTAGTCCTCTGCCCACTTCTTTCTTTCCGACTCCCCTGCAAGCCGCAGCTTTTCATCATCATCTTCGGATTTCGGTGAAAGCCGAAAGCGTCTTTCCTCCTCCTCCTCTTTCTTGCTCAAAAGAATCCTCTTTTCATTCTCGATACGCTCGCGAAGTAGACGAAGCCGCTGTTGCTCGCTGGTTTCTCGATAAGAACTCTCATGGGATTCCTCAGAGTGTTTATCCCTTTGTCGAGGGAGGCTATGATGAACGGGACTGCGAGATCTCCTACTGCCCCTCCCGTGATATACGCTTTCCCGATTGTCTGCACCTTCGCGGGACTCTTCTGGTGAGCGTGTTCTTCCACCGGTAGATCCACTATCTCTGTGCCGAGAGGGTCTATAATGATCTGGACTCCAAAATCGTCGTCGAGGAGATGTACTACTGTGCCGATCAGATCGTCCACTTCTATACCGAGAGGGCATATAATAATCTGAACCGCGATATGACGCCGGACTTTCGCTTCGCTCTCGCCGTCGTTTCCTACTTCGCGATATGCTTCTCGGGGTGTGTCTCTCTTCATGAGACTTTGTTGGTGAGCGATATCTTCCCGTAGTTGAGTGAGGTAGTGAGCGTAGCTGCTTTTCGAATTGCGGTAGAGCCGGCCGACGAGGCTGCAACCTGGGTGGAATTTTCCCCAATTTATTTTCCTTTTCCAATTGCATAAAGTCCTCTAGGAATTCCTTCCCCCCTGGTGGCAATTTCTCTACTTGAAAAGCCCACACCCACAGAAACAAAAAATGATATGCGCGTTCGAGTTTCGCCCAAGCTGCTTTATCAATGTCATGAATATTGCAATAAGGTCCGTGTGCCTCTATCCAGATCATCAGAGTTTGGTGCTCTCTGGCAAGGTGCGTAGTAAATTTTAGGTGAAAAGTGCCTGCAAATCTGCTCAAAGTACTGCGGTCTGGACCAACAAATTTTGAATATGCATCCGGATGTGTGATTATCGACCAATATGGTTGGCCCTCAACAGTCTGGCCGTAAACGGGTGCGTACGGAAATTTCGTTTCTCCGGGCCATTCGAGACCAACACGACTGGGTGCCCCGGCAAGCAGAAGAAGTTCGATTGAGTTGGGGCGGTTTATAAGTTTGAGTGCGAAATCATTAGACGAGCGACCGTTATGTATGAGAGGAAGCTGACTTGGAATTCGAGGGTAGCTGGGTGAAATCGCAAAACTACTGCTGCTGCTTCTAATATTCTCATCTTTGTTTCTAGGTAGTGTAACGCTGGGAAATTGTTCTGTTTTTTTATCAGTATGGATTGAGTTGATGGGGTGTTTGTGTCTATGTTCGGCGTCATCCGACAGACGTTCCTGTTGCCCGAGAGGAAGCTGGGTTTGAATCCGAGAACTGCCAGGTAAAATCGCAACGGTACCAATATTGTTTCGAATATCTTCATCCTTCCTCTCAGGCGGTGCGCCAGGAAATCTTTCCGTCCCTAATCTATATCAGTAACTTCCCACCCCCTTTATGTCCCCAGATGTATGCCACTCACAACCAAAATGTTTCCACAAAAGCTTCTCAGCCACGTACTTCTCCACCGAGTTTTTGGAGGCTTTATACCGTTCGGTCGCTATGGTGTAGTAATGCTCCGAAAGGTCGAGTATTTCATCTAATGTCTTTCCTTCTTTCAAGGCTCGCTCCTCGATGATGTCGAATACTGAGTGGTACCGCATTTGATGCGTGGAGCGTCGGGAGGGAAGAAAACCGGAAATTCGATAGCGAAGAGACACGACACGAATGTATAAGTTCCACCGTGGTGAGGATTGAAGTGGCAGATGATTTTGGAATCAGTAGTGTATCCGGACGTTGGCAGACCGTGATGTGGGGGCAGAAAGAAATCAGAAATCGAAAATAGAATGACTGCCGATCAAGAACGCAAATATGGAAGGACTGTGGTGCTGAGGTGGAAAGTCAACTGGGCCAGACTAACGCGAGCCGATTGGGGATACGAATTTGGAAGGGGCGTGAGGGTTTCAAAATAAATAATTCACCTCACACGCTGAAGACATCTTGTCAGATAGTAATTTAATATTTTCCTATTTACATAGACCAAATGATATATATAAAATTAATCACTGTGGACAGCTTCAAGATGGCTGACAGACACCACTTCTTACTACTTCCGAATCCAGGTCCCGTATCTCTCCGGATATCACAAGGAATTTCAGTCAAAACCGGTTTTTGAGTGACTCGATTCTTTCATGATTTGAATTTGCAGCTTGGCTACAACACTGATAAGTAGAATTCGACATCGAAGCAATCATAAGCAATTTTGATCTGTTTTTTTCAAAGCTAATCACAGCCAGCATTTCCTAATAGCTAAATCCCTGTGAGTCTTCAAAATCTTCCACAAAAGATTTATCAAATAATCCGAACAAGTTTCAACAACTTCCATACATGTGCAAACATTTCCACGGAACGAATTGGAGTCTCTCAGATCAACGCCCCGCAACGCTTTATTCCACTAGTTTCAAATTCCCGTAAGTGCCAAAGCAAGACGATCGCAAAGCATCATTACTCGACGGCAAGTAGGTAAGACATTAGCTAGCGAGGTCGCCCCCGGTAAAAAAGAGTTTGAGATTCAGTCTCCCTAACAAAGCTCTCTGTCTGGGTCAACATATCTCGGGGTTGAGAGCGGTTCCTTGTACTTGGGGTGACTTCGTTGAAATCCTCATCTTGACTCCTGTTTTGCTGAATATCCTGAAAACTGGAAATATTCGCCAAGGTGTTTGATCGAGATTGGTCACGATTACCTCCCATATCTGAATACTGCCTGGAGTCTCTGCTGGAGATCCTGCCAGGTCTTGATGATGATCTTGGATGAACCGTAGCTCGTGATAGATCAAGAGCTGATGCTTTGAAAAGCTTGGCAGGCGGTCGGCTTGGTTGAGCTGGAATTTTCCCTAGTTTGTTTTGGACGTCTAATTGGAGAAAATCAACCAAGAAGTCTTCTGAATCTCTTGGCAATCTCTTGCACTGGTTTGCCCATACCCACAAGTACAAGAAGTGCCAGGCACGATCAAATTTATACTTGGTTTGTTTGTCGATGTATTTTTCTCGGCGTTGATCCTCTACCCAGATGATAAAGTACTTCTCCTTCCCTGTGCGTGGAAAACTTGACCCCTAAGTCTCTATGCATATAGTAGATTGCTTTGCCTTTACAACCCATGAATTTGGGATATACCGCTGTGTGCGTGGTGACCGACCAATATGAGTGACCATCTTCATTCTTGCCATATAGTGGTGGTGCATTGAATCTCATAGTTCCCCGCCACTTCAGGCCGACGTGTGCTGGAATAGGAGATCTAAGGAGCGACTCTAGAGAGTAGTCAGGCTTAGCGTTTTGAGGATTGTAACCGATCTCATCTTTGATATCGGAGTGTATGGAACTGGAAGTTTGCGGTGAAGGGTTTGAAAGTGATTTTGAAGTCTCTGCTTCCTTCTCTTTGTAAATCTCTGATCTCTGGGCGAATTCCACGTTTGCAGCTGGCAGATGTGGAGGAACTGATGTCGTCGTACGAGTTTTTGCCTCTTGTGTTTCAACCTGGATTGGGTTCCTCTGAGGTTTGATGACACCAGGAAAGTCCTCCTTCCCTACATCGCGTCAGCACTTCAACCACTCAACACCAAACCTCTCAGACAACAGTTCTACTTACATCCCAAATCCTCCCACAAAAGCTTCTCAGCCGCGAACTGCTTCACTTCCGGTCTGGAGCCCTCGTACCAAATTTGAGCATCTTTATGATGTTTGATAGACAAGTCGAATAACTCTTGCATTGATTTGCCCTCTCATAGAGCTCGCTCCTCAATCTGGTTGAATACTGAGTCGTACCGCATGTTTGCGACTAACTGGGAGATGCTTTGGTGGTTGGGAAGGGTTGGATGGGTGGGTTGATGGAAAGGAAGAACACGAGTGGAGACTTCAATGACTCTCAATTGGTGATAATGTAAGCCGGATAGTCTACTAACGAGTTTAGATTCTAGAAGACTACCGGGAAAAAAGTCAACGGCCAGCCAAGAAGTAGGTGGTGTGGTGTCGTGTTAATGGAAAGGTGATGTTGAAGTTGAGAAAAAACTTGGTGTCGCGAAAGAAAGTAAACAAAGGAAGGAGCAACCACCTCCGCACCCAACGAAACTTCCACAGTATGACTCACCCAACAAACTCAAAGTTACCTAGAGAATAATACATTGGCTTTGCATAGACACCTGCCAAGAGAGCTCTAATACTTTGAATGGTTCTGAAATTTTTGGAACTGCTTGTAGTGCAGAGTGTCAAAATATATTACCACACTCAACAGTCCTCACCTTTGTGTCTCATGTACCCATTCTTGTGTTCATACTAGCTATTAAACGTCAAAGCCACATAGAATCGCCCACTCGGAGATCAATATGGATTTAGTCAAGTATCAGTGTCTTCGGTACCCCATAATAGTACCGCAACATCAGACACAGTTTCTGACTTAAGATATCCTCCTCATCAACACCACTCCTTTACAAATCTTCATACCCACTGAGCCCCTCCTCAATCGCCTTGATCTGCAGCGCAAGCATCCGACTATACCATCTGCAAAGTGCCAAATTCCCCGCCATGAACCAAAAGCCAGGATGTCCAGATTTTCGCCACATAGTTCTAACCTCGCCTTCCTCATCCATACCCCAGACATCATGTACTTGATCGGCTACTTTATCTCCGAAAATCGTGCGGCAGTGACTACGCATAGAACCATATCCAGTAGCCCATACAATTTCATCAGCTTCAAGGATTTCTCCGTCGGTGAGTTTGAGTCCGGTTGGTAAAACCTCAACGATTTCTTGTCCTTGTTTGATTGCAATTTTACCGTCGGCAATAAGTTGGGAGCAGCCAGAATCGAGGTAATAACCACCACCTCGTTGGAGGTACTTGAACCAGATACCGCTGTCGTCGATGCCTTTGTCGGTCTTGAAGCCGGCTTTTTCGAGACCCGCCAGAATCTCCTTATCGGCTTCGCAAAGTGCGGATGTTCCTTCGACTTGGAGTTTCTTCAGTACTGCATTGGGCATGCCTAAAAAGAGAACGTCAGAATCTTCGTTGGCTGGGCTGTTTTCACCGTAAAGTGGGGAGAATGCGGCGTTGTTGCTCTTGATTGTCACAACATAAGTTGAAGATCGCTGGACCATGGTGACTGAATGTCCTTGCTCTTGAAAATCCTTTGCAATGTCGTGACTGGAATTGCATGCGCCAACTACAACGACTTTCTTTGGGTTGCCGTTCGCCGGAGTAGCAGATTTGAACTTGGAGGAGTGCTCGAATCGGCTGCCGGTGAAAGAACCAAAACCCTTGATTTCAGTTGGCAGATATGCTTCCCCACTGTGGCCGGTGGCTTGGATGATATGCTATGAACAAAGTCAATGATTATGTAACAATCATAACCGGTCGTCATACCTTCGGGGAGATAGTCCTCGTTTCCTCATGACATTCACCACTCCGAGACAAGCTGACAGTCCATTTTCCGGTCCCTTCATCCCAAGAAGACTGCGTGATTATCGTAGAAGTCCACACATTCAATTCGAGTACCTCAACATAAGACTCAAGCCAATTTGCCATCTTGTCCTTGGGTGTATGAACAGGCCATGTTGCAGGAAATGGAAGATAAGCTAAGTGATCAAACCAGACAGGATCATGCAGTACCAAATTATGATAGCGGGTGCGCCAGTTGTCACCCACCCGCTCTGCCCGATCTACAACGAGTGATTTGATGCCAAGAGCTTTGAGTCTAGCCGCAATACTCAATCCTGCTTGACCAGCACCTACACATCATCAGCTCAGGCAATTGCAGTATGAGTATGATGCACTCACCAAGAATCAGGACAGTTGGATCTCCATCTTCTAGTTTGCGCTCGGATTCCCGACGATCAAGCCAGTTGAGTGAAGTATCATGTCCTTCATAACCATTTGGTCTCCTAGCGCCGACCCCCTCTTCATGATCTTTCAACTCCATCAAGTGAGTAAAGAGCGTATACACCTTCCATACTCCATGATCTTGAATAAGATTCACGATACCAGCACCTCTGCCCACGTCTGTCTCCACTGTCAGGAACGCAACGACAGTGTGCAACGGCCCAATGGTAGACGATCTAGGGGATCGAAGTGCTGAAGAAGTATCGAGCTTGATGGATTTGATGCGGATACCTTTTTCTGATTGTTTCAAGATTTTAGAGATCCTGTCCGGACCTTGAAGTGTGTGAAAATCCCATGACAAACAAAGCTGATCCCGCCAGTAACCTTGAGCTTGAAACAAACCGACAACTGCTTCAACATCAGGTGCTTCAAGGGCCCTGTTGAAGCTATCGACGAACTCGTTCGCGACCTCAATTGGGTCGTTGCATTCAGATGTGTTCAGGTCGGGAAATGTAGCAACATTGAGTGGAAATGAACCTGGTTCAATGCGATTAGCCGACTCCGTGGCACTTGATTGACCTATGTCGCCCATGATGTCTACTCAAGACTCGTTGCGATCGCCGTTGAATGTTGTTGATTCTACATGAAAGGACTGAGCGGGGAAGTTGCATTCCACCACTTCTCAACACGAGGGGGCTTGCACGTGAAATGTTGTGTAGCCTATTGGTGTGGAAAATCTTGGGTCTGCAACCAGTCCTGCAGTGGAGGAGGCAACTTTTGCGTGGAACAATGATTGGCCACCTGCAACTCTCAATCCACTTAACGCCAGGGTAATAATACATTTAATGAGATGAAATTGCGAATCGCTAGAATGAAAACATACCCCGCACGATGCATATACTTTTTGTTTACATCTAACCCTAGACTTGAGTACAATTATGGCCAACTGGGCTTTCGTCGTCATCGACCAGGTCACAGCTCAGCTTCATCCATCCAGTCATTCAAATCTTGAGGCCACTGTTGGTGCATCTGGAGATTCTGATTCACTCCAAGATGTGGGTGCAGACCTTGACGTATATTTTCAGCAGTTTGGTGGGCATTCTGCCAGAACCAGTCGTGTTTCTGTTGAAATCTCTTTGAATTGCCTTAGTATAATATTCAGGACGCCATCAGGGGAACAAACGTTTGGGCCGTCGTGGTTCCAATCTGAGCCCATGCTTCTAGGGTTGATCGGCCTTCCACGATTTAGTCTTCTCGCCATTTTGCTCCATTCATCCATCGTGAACCTCGGATATGAGCCTGGACCCAGACCATCAACGCCACGTCTGTAAAAATCATCCGCTATATGCCATTCTACATATTTTCTCGTTTCGGGGTCGTATCTTTGCCTCCCACGAGACTTATGTGGCTGAGAGTTCTCGAGGTACTGGGCGGACCGCATGTGGTATGAATCCCTGAGACTTTGATTAGAATTGACACGGCTAGGATGAATCGATGTACCAATTTCCCCATTCTTCTGGAGCAATGGGTGTTTTGGATTTTTTCCTTTGAATAAAAATATCCGGTCCACGATTAGTGAGAACGTCGCCCATGCGTCCAAAGAAGCCGCCATGATCATTCCTACCCTTGGGGCCATCCTTGGGCCAAACAAACTGGAGTTTTCTAGGCATGGTGGATGGTTCGAATACAGAGGAAAGTGATAGAGAAAGAATAAGAAGGTTTGTGGCAATTATATAGAAAGTAGAAACTTAGCTTCACCCATTGAATCGTATAAAATGACTCTTCAACAGCAAAGCATGTGCAAGTTTGAAGTTTGAGGCTTGCCATTGTTTCAATGCGTGCTTGTCAAGCTGCTGTCAATGATTTCCATAGAAACCACCAGCAAACGCCTTTACTTAAGTGTTGTTCACGTAGCTTGCTCCAAACTCTACGCTGTCGTTGTCGATGACAAGATTTCCGTTGAATATATTGTGAAAAACAAGAACACAACTCAAGAATCGAGACTGTCTAGGAGCAAATGATGCTGCGCAATGGCCAAGATGATTCTGACGTACGGCTTGGGGTTGCTGCAGGCAGCTGAGCGGTCTTGTGCGACTTTAAGATAAAGTTGTTGTTTGCATTTCGATTCCGTTTGATGAGAAGGCGAAAGGAAATCAGGGGAAGCGGAGTCTGAAATCTGACCACCTGGGGCAGGCCCTGCAAGGCTTTGGAAAGGGCAGGGCTGAGCTTGCAGCAAAAGTGTGGGGAAGTTGCGGCTCATGCACGGACCATCGGGAAGTAAACACACGTGCACGTGCATGCAGTCAGCGACGCGACGGAGGGTCCTAAACCTTCGAGACTTACAACACCATATTGCGTCTTAACTGCCATTCGTTTTTGCAACAGTTTACCGCCTAACTATAGGCGTCCGCAGTTCTTTTTTGCGCCACTCGAAGAGAATCAACTCTCATTCATATACCTTACAAACACACAGAGAAATCAACGCGTCGTTGATTCGAATACCGCGACGGATCCAATTGCGCAACGATTCGAAAGTGACCATCTCTACGGACGAAATTGCCTTTTACCTCTTCGAAATCTTACGCGACTCGATCATATCCAGGCCATCTGCAGAAACATTCTTCCCTGTAACGATCCTCTCGAACGGACTAGGAAAACTTGTCCCGCACTCTACTACTCACAACGCCCTGTTGCGTTTTTGGACCAGCCCGCTGTTGAACGCGTCTAAACACCTGCTGCAGGACTAGAATCTGCGTCCACAGTTGGAGCGCTGCTGCCTCCAACCGATTGTCTGTTTACGGCCAATCCAGACCGAGGCCCTGTTCGACGCCCACCTCGACTACGAGTACGTGTTGGATAAGCATTATGAGATGTGTTAAGGAATCTGCTTGAATCATACGTGTCGGTTGGCTGCAGTGATTGTGACAGTATTGAGAGGATAAGAGGTGGTAATTTTGTGGGGAACTTCCATTTTTGAATATCCTGAAAGTACCGGCACACTTGAAGATGCCCACCATTAGTGTCAAGCCTGAATCTGGCCAGCATCTCCAGGAGATTGCTGATGCCTTGGGCAAATCTAAAAGAGTCGTCGTTATCACGGGTGCTGGAATAAGCACAAACTGTGGTATACCGGTTAGTGGGCCTATTCGTTCCCAAGGGTAGAGTTCGACTAACGTTTGCGCAGGATTTTCGTTCGGAAGACGGTCTTTATTCTCTGATACAGGCACAATATGACAAATCGTTGGAAAACCCTCCTTGGGAACAGGCAAATACTTTCGATATCGATGATAGACCGAAGAAGAGAAAAAGGCCCTCGTATTTCTATGAAGTGGTCGCTCCGGATGGAAATGTCGTTGGAGTCATTGATGATGAAGATACACCAAAATCTCCCAAGCAGTCGACGCCGGAAACCAAATCTTCTGTATTACTTGCATCCAGTAGTCCTCTGAGTACCCGTTCAACAACGCCCTCTGTTGATCTATCCGACTTGGATAATTCGACTCAGCGAACTTTCCAATCACACTCATCTGCTGGTAGTATCACTAGTGAGAGTGAACCTTCTGAGGAACAATCACAGAACGCTGGCGATGAAGTTAAAGTTGAAGCCAGTGATCCAAACCCCGAAGCTTCGTGTAACAATCCGAATATAACGAATCGTGAATGTGCTTCCGGATCTCGAAGATCTTCGCGAAGAGTCATGCATTCGAAAAATCCGACGAAGGCAGACTCTGCTCCTTCGGAACCGTTCAGCCGCCAGATATCACGGTCGAGTACACCCAATAGCAGAGGAACGTCAAGGGAACCACCTACCTCAAATTGTAGGAGAAAACCTCTGCCTGGAACAAGACGTCACACTCTGCAGGCGGAGGAATCAAGTTTCATGAGCTCAACATCGACATCCGATGACGAACTTCCAGCAACGCAATCATCGCAGTCTTCGCGTACAAGTCTGCCAAACATGAAAGGCAGAGATCTGTTTGACTCTATGATTTGGTCAGATCCATTCACAACTTCAATCTTCTACATGTTTATATCCTCGTTGCGTCAAAAGATCCAGAATGAAGTCAAATCAACCACAGAAACTCATGATTTTATCCGCGTCTTACGTGATGGAGGTAGACTTGTCCGAAACTACACCCAAAATATCGACTGTCTGGAAGAACGTTTGGGGTTGTGTACGGAACTCACGCGTGGGCCGGGCAATCGAACGCGTTTTCACTCGAAATACCAAAAAGAGCCCCGACCGTGTAATATCGACGAGCAGTCTCCTCACAATGGAGGAGTCGAAGTTGTCCTCCTCCACGGCAGCTTGGCTGATCTCAGATGTGGAATATGCGGTAAATTATCAAGTTGGAAGGAGGACGACCGAGAAGCTGCCACGCTTTCCGGGCAAGCACCCGACTGCCCGTCCTGTACAGAGTACAATGCCAAGCGTACTGGAAGAGGAAGAAGGGGACTAGCAGTAGGGAGATTACGGCCAGATATCGTCCTCTACGGCGAGGAACATCCTCATGCAAACTTGGTGGGCCCTTTGATAACACATGATTTGAGTCTTGGCCCAGATGTTCTGCTAATCATGGGAACGAGCTTGAGGGTACACGGATTGAAGGTGATGCTAAAAGAGTTTGCTAAAGCGGTACATCTGCGTGGCGGCCAGGTCGTCTTTGTCAACAGAACCAAACCTTCTGAAAGCACTTGGGGAGACGTGATTGACTACTGGGTAGAATGGGATTGTGATTCCTGGGTGGTAGACTTGAAGCAGAGGAGGCAAGATATCTGGTTACCGCAAGGTACAGTCCAAGACATCAAGCCCAAAAGAGAACCTGTCGCACCTATGCGAAAGAAAGAACCAGTTGAGGCCGCACCGAAAGGAACATCAGACGAAAATCTTACAGCAAATGGGAAGAAACGCAGGTGGCAGTGCCTTAGAGATGACGACGCGAACGGAGCTATCGTTACTCTCAAAATATTAGACACTCTGCGGCTGTTTCTGGATTCTGGAGGCGCTATTGCTAGACGTGGCCCCTACTTTAAAAAGCCTGACAAACCTGCATCGCGGTGTTCGTTGCCAATTCCTAAACCCACTAAGAGAGAGCCAGCGCCAAAACGAAGGACGAAATCTTTGGCTAGGCTGAATACAACCCCACTACCCTCCGGGGGTATCAGAAAACGTCCATCACTCCCCAGAAAACAACATCTTGTACCTGCGGGGATGGGAAGAGAGTCAAATGAACACTCGAAGTTTCGCTTCCTTCAGAACAGACCTCGTCAATCTGGCCCCGGTCCTCTTTCAGCTATCTCACCATTCAAAGCTCCAGATCCGCGCAGTTTTCTCAGCAAGACACACTTCTTTTCTAATTCCAACTCAAACCATATGCCGAATATCATGAGCACGGCAGAGATGAATTTGCTGTCTCTTCCGCCCAGAGGTGTTGATCCGCCAGCTCATACTCCAAAGGATGTTCCCAGACTTGAGGCCACCATTGCGACCGCGAGTCATGCCCACGAAATACCCTCCATACAGCCTTGTTCCCCTTCTGAGCCTCACGCTACTCAAACCCCCCAGAGTTCAGCGATACCCCCGTTTTCCAGCTCAAGTTACAATGAAGTTACTGTCGCCAAAACTCGCACTTACCGCACCCGCTCTTCATCTCGCTATTCAGCTTCTACCTTACATGAAGTTCAAAGCGCTACGGCTCTCCCTAATGTCGCTCGGCGCTGTTCAGCTGCTCATAATCAACTTGTCGACTCCATTGACACTCTCAAACGAACTTTGCGATCAAGCTCCAATGGTAACGATCAACAAACCCGGTCCAACTCATGCGGGAATAACCTGACCAGTATACCATTGCCCATTCAAAATATCAGAGCTAATTCATCGCTGCCATCTCCACCGCCCAGCGGACCTGCTAGTGATCCCCTGACGCCGGAATCTCGACAGGGAATGATCAAGCGAAAGAGCAGTATTGAGAATATCCTCAGCAGCCCAGTCGATGAGAACTTCCATAGCCCTGTTGATAAAAATGAAGTTTGGCACGATGCGAGGGATGCTATTGGGTCTTGAATTTGATGTGTGATGTACAATAATTATGGGACGGGGGTTTGGCTCGTAACGCTGGCTAGGTGTTGGATGGAAGATCTTGGGTGCTCATGGGTCGTTGGAAATGATTTGATTGATATCCCATGTTTGTTCGAAGCTTCGAGGGAATTGAAGCCCTGTCTGTGAAACACACTTTGATTGTCATAGATGTCTGCATATGGCCTGTGGGCGACGAATCATGTGGCATTCAAAACGTGATGAAACGCTCTATCAACTTGATATGATATCATCTAATTCATATGTTGTTCATGGCAAGATGTTCTCAATTTCACCTTGGGAGCTATGTCCCGCATCGTTGTAAAAGGTTTCATATTATGAGGATCCCCTTAGTCTTGTGCTTGTGGCGCATGGCTGATGTTTTCGAATTGATTTCGTCGTCGTGAAGATATTTTTCTCGGTATTCAATCTCGACATGACGGGAATAGAAGGCAGGTGTCACAGAGTGACGGAAGCCACCTTAAACACCCGACCAAAACAATTTGTCAAAAAAAGAGCAGCATCGCTTCTGAACAAAGTGTCTAGCTTTTCCGACCCTTTGTTACAATCCGAAAGATACTCAACCTCGCTCCAGCAGCCCAACTTGATCTTCACAACACAAACAGCTACCTAGGTAATTTCTCCTCCACCTACCACCCCAAACCCCAAATTCCCCAAACTCTCCTCCCATCCTCCTCCTCAAACCTCAAAATACAACCCCCAATGCCCCTTACACCCCGGATTCGTGCCCTCCCCACAATTCCCACAGCGATCCCCCGCATCCATATACTCCTGAATACTCATGATGCCCTCACACTTCCCACACAATACCGCTTTCTCCTCCCGTTCCACCTTACTCCAGACCTGAGGTGGGTGGTCGGCCAGCGCGGCGTGACACGATATACAAGCGTAGAAGGTGAGACAGCATTTGTGTTTTATGGCGATGATGTCGAGGGGTGTGTTGTAGTGCACACATTGGGTGGGAGGAGTGAGGGAGAGGCCGTGGACTTGGGGACGGGTGGACATTTTGTGGGTGGAGGGTGTGATGTGAGAGGGAGGTTTTGTTGGGTGTGATGGAGGTTGTCGAGGTTGTCGTTTTAAAGGTGCGCCCCACTGTAATTTAATCGATCGTTCTAGATCGAGACTAATAATTCAAATCCAACACCGAAGTCCTCGGGTTCCGATGAAAGATAATTGCCTTGCCGTCTAAAACGTTTTGCGATTCTGCGTCAAGTCAACGCTCATTAACCTTGATCGGTATAATTGGTACTTTTATCTTGAAAGACTGTTTCACACTGCGCAAAAACATTCTGCTGTGCAATGTGCAAGTTTCCGAAAGACATTGATTATCAGTGGATTAGGTCTAGCTACTGGTTTTGTAATGAGGCATTGTGTGTTTCAATGCCTTTTAATATTTTTGAGGATTAGTGACGAGACAAGCCAGTTAGCAAGAATTTCTTGAACAAAAAAGCAGGTTATTTTGTGACTAGATATAGCTCACAATTCGGATAGAATGTTTAGTAAGAATTCTATTGATACAGATGCTTGGAGAGAATGGTAAAGAAATGCTAAGCCTTTGAGATTAGACATCTCTTGAAGCTAGAATATGTAGTGAGAGGATTGATTGTGAAATAATACATTTTTGCTAACCAAGCCTTACAGCATCTTCACGAGAAGGCGGAATTTTCAGAGGCCGTGCGTAGTTCAATTCTAGCAGCATATACTTGTTGAATAAGGCACATGTGAGGTTTTACTGGGAGGAAAGTTCTACAGACTGTAAAGATCGCTTGAAACATAAGCGTTGGAGGGAGTATCGAGGTTTCTTATTATTTAGTCTAAAAAATAGGCAAAACAGGTGGGAACCAAAACATGATATTCAATAATTAGCATCTTAGTTGACGCCATGTGAGAGTCAGGGCCATGAAAGTCATGATCCTACTATTAAGCACAATCACTCAGTTAAGAATCATCAGCGACTCACTTCTCCGTTCCGACTTGATTCCCAGCAACGCAAACTCCCAACACCACAGCCCCCCCTAAATCCCACCCTCCTATCACACTCTCTCACCCCTTCACCACCGCCCTCTCACCCCTCCCCCCATCGCCGCCCAAACCTGCAACCCCCCCTCCACACACTGCACCAATCCAAAAAGAAACGTCCCGCCCACAAGCACCATCGCAACCCAAAACCACTGCACGCGTTTCCGATCATCATACCACCACTGTTTCACCGTCCTCGGCTGACTCTCATCGAAATACTGTTTCAAAACCACGAGCCGGTCGTGCCAGTACCTGAAATGCGCGATCTGGCGGTGTTGCAGGGTGAGGTGGCCGATAGAGGGGAGGTTGATGTCTAGGTTGGGGTTTTGGCGGGTGTGGGTACGGAACCAGGTGTGTGTGGAGCGGTCGTGGGTGGGGAGGAGGAGGGAGAGGGTTTGGAGGGTTTCGTTGACTAGATGGGGAGGGAAGAGGGGACTACGGGCGTGAGTGTGTTTGAGTAAAGAGAGGCGGGATACGGACTTATCTTTTTGCAGGTCCAAGAAATCGACGCAGTAGAAGATATTAAGCACCGGTATTTTACCATCTTCATTGAAACGTAGATGATCGAGCAAGTTTGGCGTCCATTGAATCTTCACATCGGTCATTCGTTCGATGTTCCGTGCGTTGAAGACTTTCTCGAGCTTGACTGAATCGGTCAAGATTATCTCGTGTTGGAAATGAGATGCCAAGAGGTCTTTGACTGAGCCAGAGGACCAGGTGATTCGCGTCTGGCTTGTTATACCCTGAAATGTAGTTTCGGTGTTTATCATGAGCCATAATCTCGCTACGAGATCAACAATACTGTCAACCTGCTCGTGTGAATATAAATTTCCCGTCTCTCCGTAATTGGTGACGGGTGCCATTATCTTGATGTCTTCTTTCGAATAGCCATTTTGAAGTTGTCTCAATACGGCGAAAATGACTTCCCGATTGAAGGTGTTGTAGTGTGGATGATCATTTTGTTTCGCTTGCCGCCACTGATTTTCGAAATAAGAGAAATAAGCCTCGTATTTGGTTGACTTAGCCGCATGCTCTGAGAATCTGTGGTGGAAGAATCCGGATAATATGCTTTGCTTGTCTAAATCAGTAATTCGAAGTGTGGAAAGTTGGTGGATGTCTGGGAGACTGGATCTGCAGGATGTTAGTAATGAAAACATTTGTATGTTATCGAATAACGCCGCTGACTCCAAAGCAATTTACACATTAAGACTGCAAGATGGGTCATTGATGACCTTATAATGTCGATTTGGGGGCGAGGCTGTCGGCAAAATACCCTAAGCGAAGCAAAACTTTGGATGAAATGAACTTGGTGAGACGAGAGACGAGGGTACTCATGGAACGAGCTTCCAAGCGTCTCGTAGTGAACGTTATATGATGTAACTTGCGCCGTAAGCTTGCATTCGAGAAGATCTTGCCTTCTATGCACAAGACGAGGCAGCAATTGTTTGCGATGCTAACGGTTATGTAATTTCGTCCCTTTTATTCTTTAGCGCCAAAATATTTCAATCATTTCATAATCCAGAGTACCTTGAGAACAGCCCTCGTCTACGTCTACTTTTCGTTAAGTTTCTCATCCCCCTCGCAGAGCGCCCAACACCCCAGCCCCAACGTCTGAAAAAAAGAATGCAACATCATCACCAAGTTTTTCTTCTATATCCTTGGCAATAGTTACTGCTGGCACTACATACGCAAACTTACCCCCTGGTACACCAGTGACGATGTGTCCATAAAGAGCACCAGTTACAGCATCTAAGACCCAACAGCCCGAGTCCCCTTTTTCTATTGAGCTTTAGTAAGTTCAAATCAGGAAATTGGATCGATAAAGGCAGGAGACTACTTACGCAAATCATCATCTAGGTAGACACTCCAAACTTCTTGAAACTTGGCTCCCGTGGAGAGCTTGATCATAGAGGGGGTCTGGGAAATAAATCCGTAGGTCCGACTGGCGCCCCGACTAATAAAGATTGGGAGTGTCTTTGAAACTTTTTGTTTGATGCCGAGTGGAGACAAAGACAAAGTATGCCCAGTTGCAAAGGGTAATCTAATGAGAGCCCAGTCCAGCCCGAGATCTGAACTAATCGATGATGCATGATCCTGTATTTGCCGGTGGGAAGCAGGTATGGCTGAAGACAATGCTTCTTCATCTGGGATAGATGGAGAAAAACTTCCCATAGCAACAGACTCTTGCCAGTAGTCCTCCCGCGCAGAAGATATGATTGATACTAAGCGTACTTGTGAAGTTTTACTCTCGTTGTTGCGGCCTTGAGCAACAAGTACAGTAGCTCGTAGCTTCATCTCTTGAGTTTGAAAAGAAGAGATGGAGTTGCCAGCGGGTCTGGTTTGTGACGGTGTTGAAGATACGCTAATGCGACTGTCGAATTCGACTTTGGTAGAGTCGTCCTCACTATCTACTGTATCGTCATCATCATCAAATTCGAAATCATCCTCCAGACCATCAGCCTGACTGATGCTATTCCCGATCGAGGGATGAGGACTTTCAAACAAATGGGCCGCTGTCATTGCGTACATTATGCCTTTGCACGTTACGCAACCCCCAATAGTCGCGTGCCGTCCGGTCGAGACACAAGTGACGGATGTTCCACTGCGAGCTAAGACGGTTCGCGAGGATTTCGAGTGCTCAACTGTGCCTTTAATCCGTTAGTTTTTACATAAGCTTAGAGAATCTTGTTGGCAGCCATGCACTTTTAATTGCAAGACTGTCGGGACACCTCCCGTAACTGTCAGAAAAGCGCTTCTCAACGCTTCTTCCCAAAAAGGCATATTGGGCACTTCAAATAGAGACACTATTGTATAATAACTCAAAGAAAAAAATTGACTAGATATAGGTTTGAGCCCAAAATCATTATGCTACCATGAGTAGGCGTCCCGTCAGACCTGCAACATATGATAATACGCAGACAATGTTTCTTTCGAAAGAGAATTTTTGCTGTATCCTGAAATCTTGCACGGAATATTTATTTGCTGACTGACCTGAGATTTGCATGGCATTCGAATCAACTGCAATTGTACAATTTCGGGCTGGGATTGCTTCGATATCCAATGATTGGTGTGTCGGTTCCCGCATTTGTGGCCTGATGGCACAAAATTCAAGAGTCCTTGAACGTAAGGGAGATACCTGTTGGACTTCGAATTGGTGTGCATTCTCCGTACGTGGACCCCGAATAGCAGCTGGAGAATAATACTCGAAAGATTCACTAGAACGACCAGCTTCGCAGCGAGTCAGATCTGATTACTCCATTAAGGGGGCTCTCAACACTAAGTTACTCACTGTTTCCAATACGATCAACCTCAGCCATATCGGCCATGTGCCGGCGTTTCCTTCTCCGAAAGAAAATGAGAACGAAAAACAAGGTAAACAATAGAAACGACAATGACCCTACGACAGCCACGATGGTTAAAACCGCATCATTTTGTTGTGAATCATCAGTGACTCTAATACCGATCCCAGATTTTCCGACTGTTGTCGTCTCACTGGGCAGTTCCTCCCCGGAAAGCAGTTCTAAAAAGCCCACACCATAAACAGAAGGCGGAGAAGAGCAATTCGCTACCCTTATCTCTGGATAGGGGTTCAAGATCTTGCTTTCCTTCAGAAACTTAATCGCCCGTTTTCTTACCTTTAAACTCTTGCAGACGAACAAGAGCATTGGCCTCGCGACAGATGCATCCTTCCCAACCATGTACATGCTGAACGTAAGTACATCTCCTGCAACATGTTCGTGAGCTTCAAGATCATCAACTCTGGCATCAAGCAGATTTTTGATGGGTCCAGCAATCAAAGTGAAAAGATCGGTAGCTGGCCCTATAGCCTCCCAGCACTCCGTGCCTGCGATGGGGTTACATTTATATCCAAGCGAGAGCTCAGGCTTGGGCCATGTCCAGTCTTTGGCAGCGATGCGATTAAATATTCGTTTTGAATTGAACGATCGCACAGTGCTTTGAGCCTGTGATGAATCATTAGGTCCCGATTTAGAAGTTCTCGCAATAGCGAAGGCGCCATCTATAACTTTTGCTATCTTTTCCTGCGTGTTGAGTTTGTCTCTGCTTTGGGTCTCTGCAACTTCCTCCAGTCTTCCATCTCGAGGCTTTTCAAGCCAGCGCTCCTCTAAGTGCCCTGCCCCAACATTCGACGCCAGTTGCTGATAATTTGGCAACTGAGCTAGGTTTGTCTTCGATAATGGCTTGGTGAAATGGATTGGCCGATCTGACAATTGATATCGATTTGTCTCTGGCAAAAGACCCGAATAACAAGTTCTGACATCTTTTGAATCGTGCAAAGTTTCGCACGACAGCAGATCACCGTTCAGACGGGGCTCTTTCACAGTATTGCCATTGTCGCCATACTCTGTATCATCATTTGTCGTCCAGTGATCGTGGACTGAAACAGCTATTCCAATCTTCTCTTCTCGTTGTAGAACGTTATTGTGAGTCGCCGACCGGATTGGACAACTTGGATGTGTTTCAACCTTTCCCAGGCATAGATCTGTCAATGGTACCCGCGGCCACAAGATATCTGCGATTTCTCGGAAACTCGGTTCAGATCGAGGTCTGACTATCTCCATTCCTTCTGATATAACATCCAATGCCAGAAAAATATCATGAAACATTGGTCGGTGGAGATTCCGAGATATACAAGTGCCGTGACGTGGCTTGGATCCCACTCTGCAAGAATGCATACACATGCATGAGAAGGTTGCAAACTACTAATTCTGCCTGGCATCCATATAACGGTAGAACGTTTTCGGTTGTTTAATATAAACTTGTATCACTTCAGGGTCATGTTAGCCGAGTTGCCGCTACTCATAATAAACGTCAACCAACAACCTGTAGTCCCTGGTAGTCGTGCCACGATGGGGCATGCATCCGGAATATTCAGGTGGCACACGAATTTCTTCTCGGCTTGCTGAAATGGGTTATTAGATACGCAAGTTGAATATTGGCGTGATTGACAGTTGTTTCGATGATAGAACCTCATGTATGCTGTATCACGTGCAGTCCAGTTTCCTTTCCTTCGACTTGGCATATCCATGAATTCAACTCCTTGGGATTCCACATTGCCGGGAAGAGTGACGATCGCTTTGGTTGCAATTTCTGCACTTCCCACATCACGGTCGCATGTTAGCTAGTGAGCCTCCTCTTGCAGCCTCAATCAACCCATTTACCAGTCTCCTCGTAGCTCTTCTCTGAGCACTGTGAACATCCTCATCCGCTCCAGGATACAAGAATTTGACTTTCCCTTCCGCACCCAGCACAAAGGCATCGCACGCAATCCTTATGACCTTTACTCTTTCGTGCTTGAGATCCAGAGCGAGATGTGCGTTCACATATGCCGTCAAAGCATTCCAGAGAGGTGTATCTTCCTGTCCGTTTCCCGCAACCTTTCCTCTGGCAATGATCCGCGGTAGATCATCTCGTGAGAGCTTGATGTCCATTGTTTTTAGCGCGGAAGAACCGCCTGGGAGATTGAATCCGATGAACACCTCCACGGCACCCATCACATTCTTCGTTGCCCGAGTACTTTCCAGCGCGTCGAGTTGTTCTCCTTCTTCATCCACACAGACATACGCAAGATATTGTTCGAACGCTGTTGTAACATAGGAGCTTGGAAATTGAAGCGCAGATATCCTCGCATCGAACGTCGTAGCCAGAAAATCCGTAAAAGCATCGCGGAGCGATACAGGCATTTTAAGCAACAGCAACGGGAAGTGCTCAAACCCATCCACGTCCGAATTTTCCCCAACGTTCGTTTCATCCCAATCCCCAGGTTTGATATCCCTCAAGAGAATAGCCGTATACTCCATCTTCTCGTATGCGATCCTCAAAAGCAATCCGCGACTCTCACTCAGAATCACCGTTGTATCTTCGTCCCCCACGACTTGCCCGGTCTGCCCATTCCAATTCTCCTCGAATGGCAATTGTGTCCATGTAACCGTCTGCAAAGCTCCCATATGTGCTAAGGTAGAGTCCTCGTTGTCAGTTCCGACTCGAACGCCGCGAAGGACTTCTCCTGTGAGGATGTCGCGGAATCGACGGGCTTGATCGCGGAGGATGGCATCGTCAAGAGGGTCGTCGAGGCCGGTGTGTAAGGGAGAAACGCGGTGGAGTGAGAAGGTTGTATCGTAGAGAGGGTAAATCTGCGACTCGTCTGCGTTTGCAGCCATTGTGTGGTCTGGAGAAAGCTATCCAGGTCCCCTGGTGGGGGTAAACAAAGTCGTTGCGGGGTATGATTGATGGACAATTATGGAAGGTTTAACGTGGTATTTTAGGTTGAAATTTCTTTAAAATATTATGAGAAAACGTATCTCTCAAGTGATATCGTGGGCGTTGCAGAGGATCAAAATATTGTGGTTGTGTTGACTTGGATTGGGCGGTTGACGCGTTGGCAAAATTCCCGACGATCACTTCGCGAAATTCATCAAGACGTACTTTTTCCAACACCTGCATCAGTTCCAAAATATCATCCCAATTGCTAGACTATGTGTTTTGTTACTCGACACTATTCTGCTTTCAAGTGCTCGGCGGGTCCTACGATACCTGTTCGGTCCTCATTTGTTCACAAATTTGATGGTTTCTGTCTCTGGAGAGTTCTTCCTTTATCTCCACCGCCTGTTGCGATGTGGGTGTAATTTGCACCCATTCTTGTCTTCATCCTATGTGTTGCTTCATTTCTTAACCTGTCAAAGCATCCCTAACGTGCTCCCGGAGGCGTCTTTAATGCCTCTACCTTGTGTGTCAGACAATGCAACGATAAAAAGCATCTAGAAATGTTCAAAGTGCATGTTGTCGTCTCCTTTAGATCCGCTGCTTCTTCGATGCAAACATCTATATTCAAAAATACCGCCAATCTTTTTTCCAGTCTCAAATGCTACACCCTTTTCGTATCTGCTATCGTTACCATCTTCCAAACGGAGGCGTAAACTTATGAGGTTTTGAGCTCCTGAAAATGGGACTTTTTACCTTTGTCAAGCTACGCATCCGATGCAATCCAGTCTATCTGGACATTTCTTATCCTCACCGAGATCCCTCAAATCTCACCTTCCTGAATTACATTTTGTGTTTCGTATAAGTCTTGGCATATCGTCAATTACAAAATGTCATTGGTCTTGCTGCATCGTATTTCCATTTTCAGACCCGAGCCGAATGTCACTATGATGACAGAAATCATTGCATGAAGCAACTTCAATGAAGCTTATGTCTATGATTTCGTACTGGCCAATTGCACCTCAACATTTTGTAAGCTTATTCAACGCGTTTGTTTTGGATTTGCCTTCAATGTGGTAATTGTCGCATGTGAGAATATATAAATCAGAATGGATTTGTGTGATGTACAAACTACTGGCACCGCTAGCTAAGGACTCTTCATTTGATAGATTGTCATAATTTTTCCCTTCAAAATGCATCTTAATACAGCCCTGGCCTGGTCGAGCATAGCTGCGACAGTTGCTTATGCTTCAACACTTCTACCGCGCCAGACGACCTGTCCGCCAGTCTGGAGCCAAATTACGCAGGAGCTATCAGGAGCATTCGAAGGAGGAAAAGGGTGTGAACAGATAGCTCGCGCTGCAATACGCGCAGCATTCCACGATTGCTTCCCTGGTCCAGGATTTTGTGATGGCTCTTTGCTCACCAACAATGAGATTGACTGGCCAGTAAGTCGAGGTATGGAAGATATCGTGGCACTTTTGCAAGATAAAGTAGCGAGATATGGGGTTGGAAATGCAGATATGATCCAATTTGCAGCTGGTAAGACCGAGATCGAGCTCAGTCTAGACCTTTTACTAAATTTTACAGCCCATGCAATAAGAAGTTGCACCGATGGACCCCAATCCAGAATCAAAATCGGTCGTACAGATTCTCACACACAGTAAGTCAATCTTCAACTATTCGCATCTAACTCTAACACATCCAGGGGAATACAAGCCGACATCCCGCAAGCCTCATTCACAGCAGACACGCTCCTAGCCTCCTTCGCAGCCCGCGGATTAGACCATACCGACCTGACCGCATTAATCGGAGCTCATACTTGCGCGAACCAATTCTTCGAGGATGAATCTCAATCTGGAGCATCGCTCGATACCACGCCAGGCACTTGGGACATAACCTTCTACCAACAAGTAGCAGAACAATCTGCGCCATTCACATTCCAAAGCGACGTTAGTATTTCGCGACATCGGGATACTGCTGCTATTTTTGGTGGATTCGCTGGGAATGTCACGCTTTGGGAGGAGAAGTTTGTTCCTGCGTAAGTTTGAATGGCTGCTTGATGTGAGAATGGGCTGATGCTAATTTCATTAGGATGGAAAAGATGGGCATGCTTGGTGTGACGGATGTTGATATGATTGATTGCACAAGTGCGTTGCCTCACCAGCCGGTCGTTACACCACCAGAGGAAACGCAGGAGTAGATTTACTCCGTTTGTTTGATCTCTTTAATGAGTATAATTTGGGAAAACAATAGAAGTAGATCGTGGACTAGATTGGGTGGACTAAATTAGATAAATCACATCCATACCTTTGACCGTCTTCCATGGCTTCACAGCTCAGTTGTGTCTCATAATTTACCATCATTTGTTTCTTTGGTGGTCAACTTTCGCTACGGTATACAATTGAAAGTTGAAACCTTATGCAGCTCTAAACTTGATGTCCTTTTCAATATCCTTTCCAATAAATAATAGTTGTGAGATGTTTGACGGTACCTAGGCGGCGGGATCACTGTGGATCACAACATGGAACCAGGAAGCACTTCAGACCCTGGACCAACTGTGGCTGGTAAAAAGTGACAGGTGACTGGACGCTTGTGCAACTTGAGATTCCTGTGCAGTCCACAACAAACCTTTCTCCATCACTTCTTGAAGAAACTCTTCACTCCATGCATATACGAGAAGAGGAGTCGTTTCTCCTTCGCAAAGACCATACTCGACTCCACGAAGCAAAACACATGCCAACATCTGAACAATAAATTTTGCGACACCCCCATCTTTTTTGTACACCTTCGGGTACAGCTCCGGCCCCGATTCCTTGGAACACGCATTACTGAACTGGCGATCCGTACGTGAGGAGTTCGAAAACATGTATGCCGTACCACCTGCGCCATGCTCGCCAGGACTTTCTGTGCATCTCTGTACGAGGCACAAGGCAGCACCTCGTACGCAACTCGAAAGACATCGAGATCGAATTGAAAGGCGCGCAGAAGATAACAATTGCATATCATATGGAAAATGCCATTTGCACCGCATGACCAGGTTATTGCCCCGCGTTTACCTTCTTTGAGCAGTTTCCCCTTGAGCTACCCCTCTCTTCTTTTCCACTTAAGCCACTGGGAGCAGGAAACAACGCCACACGAAACGCGGAGCCCGCCTTGCAAATGCTGCAATGCAGCTCTTGTGCCACATATGGAAGGGGAAACATCCAGATGATAGGCGAATGGTCGAGGCGAGATATGCGTGGAGGAGTCTGCATTGAGAGCGAGCTTCTTCGTCGGACCAGCTTGGCGAAGGACAACCAACCGTGGGCTGTGGAGTGGGACGTGAGAGTACGTCACAGCTGTCACAGAATGGTGTGTTTCCTTGGATTTTCAGGTGACCGCGAATTTCTTTTAAATCTTCTCTTCCTCTTTGAATCTTTTAAGAAGTCTTTTCACTCTAGAAATTATCGATTTTGCGGTGTTGTTGAATCATTGCGATCTTTGTAAGTCTTTAAGTTACACCTTCCGTTTCCTGGGAACTTGGTTGCATGTGCGGGAAGACTAACGTTTCCTAGGTGCATTCTACCAGTCGGCTGCCTACGCTAGCTTTGCCTTTGCAAATAGGACGACCCTTCCTTCCAGTTTCTTCTAATACGTCAAACGACAATTCGACTTCGACTTGTCCCAGAATCTGAATCGAAACCTCACAGTAGCTGTGTCTCGAGAAATTCTCCTACATCAAGATGTCTTCCTCTGGTAAGTTTTTTACTACGGCCTGTATATGTGAGCCAGATCAATACTGATATCCCCCACAGCCAACCCATTTGCGAGACGCGAGACCCATCCAGTACAAGCAATCTGGACCTACAAAGTTCTTACAATCCTCACTTGGATCGTCAATGCCACCGCATGTATCTACTATACATTTGGGATTCCCAACGATGATAAGAAAGGATGGAGAAACTCTATTTGGGGACATAACAAGGCGTTTCCTACACCTTTCTCTCTAAATGCAATCATCGCATCGCTTTATTGGTACGTTTTCCCAGCGGCGTTGTCATTAACCCTACAATACTAACATGTACCGCAGGCTCACCGTTCTAATCCTACAAGTCGGATATATGTGGCACTTGTTCTCCCCCAACTCTTCCCACGTCCAAGCAGCTGCCGGAGTTGGAAGCCACTTCATCTTCAACAATCTCTTCCAATTTGCATTCGTGATGCTCTTCGTCCGGGGACACTTTATTCTCTCCGAGATTTTCCTCATTATCAATTTCTTCAACCTTTCTTCGCTCTACTTCCGCCACAACACGCAATCTCGATGGATCCACATCCCAGTTGCTTCTGGACCACTTGCGTGGACATTCGTGGCTCTGTACTGGAACGGTGCAATTGCAGTTGGAGCTCATCATTTAGCAGCAAGGATTTTGGCCAACGTTGCAATCTGGGGAATCTTGGTCTATGGATTCTTCTTCCTCATTGTCTACAAGGTATGAAGAATTGGTCATGTTTTGAAACTTGGCTATGCTAATTATTTATAGGACTATACTATGGGTTTCGCACTTTCCATCTTGTCCGCATCTCTTGGTGTCCACCAATTTTTCATCAAGACTATCGCATTCCAATGGATCTTTGCCTTTACCATTATGGCCACCTTGTTTGTCGCCACCCTTCTTATTGCGATTCCAGGTATCTTTGGCAAAGAGTTCTCTATCAGACGTGAGGGCGCCGTTGTGCCAGCCGACCAAGAGAGAGCACCACTTCTCGAGGACAACTGAAAACTATTCTCGAGAGAAGCAAGCAGGAAAGGGGACGGAGATATTTCATCGCCAATTCCCCGTGCTCACCAACGCGTGAGTGGCTGCGGGATGAGCAAAGGACGATGTCATATGTGATAGTGGGCGTTTGGTAAAATTTGATATCATTTTTGGGGTGAATGACAAGTACGTGGCCGTTGAGTGCTTGAGATACCAGCATGCTACGTTAGCATCGATTGGGTTTAGCTATTGCTGTTATCATTTGCATAGTTTCCAGGTTGGCGCTAGGTTTGGAGGTCAATCATTTACCATTGTTGCTGCTCGAGGTTCGATCTAGTTATCCAAAAGTATCCTAGCTAGTAAATAAACACACTCTATCTACATCTTATCTTTATATTCATGCAAATGCGAACTTGGAACCAGGGAGTGGAGGTCCGGCGAACACGTCTGCGACCTTCACCGGCCGGCTAATCTATCCTTGCCAGCGGCCCGGGAGTTCCATTTCAGGACTAGCCTTCTCGGTCAGCCGATTTACCGGTCCGATCACCGACGCCGATTTTCAATCGCGCAACCTCCTCTCTTTCCTTTCCCCGTCGACACAAATTTCGAGTCTAGCTGCATTGCTTCATGCCCATATCAATCTCATCATGGATTTTAACACGAATCCGCAGCGTCCGATTGCGATCCAAGACGAGGGTCGGATGTCGCAGGAAAATCGGATGCCGCACCCTCCTCAGATCAACCGCGAATCCGACGCCCGAACCTCTCCGGATCATGGGCAAGCTCATGATCAGAACATGGGAGGGGTTGGCCCTAGCCATGAGGGTATGAAGCCGATGAAGAGGGCGTGTAATGATTGTCGTCAGCAAAAGGTATGAGTTTTCCTGGGTTTAATTGTTGCTTTTGGTCACTGATTTGTGGTTTGGTAGTTGCGTTGCGATGTTGTGCAATCCCCGTTTGCACCGTGTTCGCGCTGTCGCAAGTTGGGGAAGAATTGCACAGTGGATACGCTTTTCAAACGCGTCGGTAGACGAGAGTAAGTTTCTTAACAGTTCTTAGAGAGGTTTGGCTAATGTTTTCAAGTAAATATTCTGAGATGCAACGCGAGATTGAGGAGTTGAGATGGAAATTGCGACGCGCGACTCAGGGAGCCCTTCCTATGCCTCGCCAAGACCCTTCTATTCTCTCTGCTGAAGAGGCAACTGGTTCTGTCAGAACGACGACTAATCGGGAACTTGGCCATTTCACTGTTTCTGGTGAACTTCTTGATGATTTGTTTAAGCAGTATATCAAAATATTTCTAATTGAAGGATCCCGCTGACAAGAACAGGTTCTTCACTCTTTACCATCCGTTGCTACCATTTCTTGACCCAAACCAAGGGCCAGACCACTACTTCAGACTTTCTCCGGTCCTGGGATGGTCAATTGTTATGGTAGGAGGTCGACGATTTGAAAGAGAACCTAGTCTGAGATCTACACTCACTCCCGACTATGTCAAGCTTCTATGGTCAGCCATTTCCGAACCACCGCAGCCTTATCACATTGTCAAGGCACTATGCATTGTCTGCTTTTGGCCTATACCTACCGATTCGCTTTCCAAAGATGCCACGGCTCAGTTGAGTGCTTTGATGATGCAGATTGCGCTTCAGAATATGTTGCATCTTGATCACAGGGCTCAAATTCCTTTCCGGGGAGAGTTGTCGGAAGCGGAGCAAAGAGACAGATTAATGACCTGGGCAGCTTGCAATATTGTAGCACAAAGGTACGAGAGGCTTAGCCCTTCTTGTTGTGCGCTGCTGACCAATTTAGCACCTCCACATACTTAGGCCTTCCCCCAAACACTGTTTACGAAGGTGTCCTTGGTTCGGATTTCACGTTCCTCTCCCCACATCAGATTCCAGATGAGCTTATTGGTCAGCTCAAGGTGGCCCAGCTCTGTAATACTTTTACAAAGGAATTCTACTGTAACGATAACCAGCCAAATGGGCTGGTTGCGGAGTCTGAAAGAGCAAGTATACTTGAAACATTGAGAGCGCTCTACACGCGGTTAGAAATAGGCTTAGCAGGTCACTTGTCATGTAAGTTACCACGAGCTCCTCTCAATGCTTCTCTGATGATCCAGTTATTACTAAGTTGCACCTCGATGCCACCAATGTTCATTTGAACGCATTCGCATTTCTCCTACCTCGCGGTACCGCAGCTTATGATGAAGGGCTACTTGACCTTTACAAAGCTATCTGTGTATTTCTACAAGGCGTCATGGATAACGAAACCTCTACTGGCACACTTCTAGAGCATTGCAGTAGCTTCATCGCTCACACTATCTTCTCATCTACATTCGCTCTCGTCAAGCTGCTCAATAGCTCGTTCGCCGGTAACGTTGACACTGAGCGCGGCAAGGCTTTGTTCAATGGTATCATTCTCGCAGCACGAAAGATGAGCGTTGAAAAGGATGATCTCGCATCACGAGTTGGCACGAGAGTTCCTCTCCTTTGGCGTTCTGTCAGCACGGGTGGTCGATGGTCTCCAACACAACCCGATCCATTGGACTTCCGTATTCAATTCCGGATGAGCGTTAGCCACATCTTCGATTGCCACTGGGCGTTCCGGGAACAATTGAAAAGTAAGGGAACTCCAGGTGCCACCGTCTCAATGGATGGCAATGAAACTCCGGGTGAAGATAGTGCATCACACGCAGAAAATAATGGTCTCGTGAGCGGGTATGCTGGATTACCATTTGCAGGACTTGATCTTGATACGATTGAAATGATCAATTCTTCAGATTGGAACATTGGTGATTGGACTGGATTGCCGGTTGCACCATATGGTTATCAAAGTATTCTGACTGCGTAGGCTGTTGCTACTTGATAGCAAGAAAGGCAATATTTTTGGAATATCAAGGCTGGGAGGTGTATTATATCCATGTTTATTTGGAGTTGTAGTATTGTATTTTGAGGTTGTGGTTGATGAGTTATGACTGTCGCCAGCATCCTCTACCTTCAGGTTGTACTCATGGATGTTGGTATATTGCGAGGCTATCATCAAGAGTAAAAAGTAACATTCAATAATCAGTAAATGCGAAAATTGCGTTGTCTATACTCTTTCTTTCGACAGTGGAGAGATATGCAGAGAAGTGAAATGGGCCTCGGCCAAGGCCGATTGAGGGACAAGATTTAGCCAGGAACAAAACATCAGCCAATAGGATTCCTCGGAAGCCACCCCTCCAGCTCTCAACCTCAACGACTTTTACTTTATTTTTTTCGGATTTGCATGAACAACAAATTGAAAGGTGTAGATCAAATTCAGACCTCGTGTCGGAGAATTCAATGATAATCCACGGCCGGTCTTGACGTAAGTTTTATTTCCTTTTGTTGCTGTGCTCAGCACTTTCCTCTTTTTTCGCTTGAAACTCGTCTGCCCACTCGTACGTGTAACATCGTGGGTACGGAAAGACACAACAACCCTTTGGGCTTACAGACGTTGCGGTACTTACAACATGACAACTTTTACCACTACAGATATAACGGAGCTGCCGATTGAAGTTCACGTAAGTTCTGTCTCTTAGGAAGATTCTACTGTGCTAATTCCAGCAGCATGTGGACCGAATCGCAGAAAGCAATGGGAGCATCAAGTTCGTATCCCCCCAAACCCGCAAATACCCCAACTAACCAATATCCAGGCCATTCAAAGCACCTCCCGGCGACGCCATAACCATCCTCTCCTACTCCCCAGACTTCGACGCCATAATCGGCCCCTCACCAACCCAATCCCTCCTCCTCTCCACCACCACCAGTTCCAAAAACCCCTTCTTCCACGAAGCATGCGTCTACCTCCCCGCCCACAACGAACTCTACATAACCTCCAACCTGCTCCAATCCTCCTCTACCTCCACCTACCCCACCATCCTCATCTCGCGCCTCAAACTCACACGCGCCCCGTCCTCAAACACCATAACCAGTCTCGAATGGGCGAAACTGCGTCCGCCGCAGGGAATCGACATGCCCAACGGTGGCGTAAACTACAAAGACGGGCTCCTCCTCTGCGCGCAAGGCTCGCCCGCGCCAGGTACCGGCGGGATCTACTATATGCCGCGCAACGCGCCGCCGAAGGCGCTCGTGACGAACTGGCACGGCCGCGATTTTAATAGCGTGAATGATGTGGTGGTGTCGAAGCGCGATGGCAGTATCTGGTTTACGGACCCGTGTTATGGGTATGAGCAGGGGTTTCGGAGGAGGCCGGAGCTGCCGAATCAGGTGTATAGGTTTGAGCCGGATACTGGGGAGTTGAGGGTTGTGGCGGGCGAGTTTGAAAGGTGTAATGGCATTTGTTTTGCGCCGGGGGAGGAGAGGTGTTATGTTACTGATACGGGAATGTTGTATGGTGATGGGGGAAAGGATTTGCAGCGGTGAGTTTTGTTGCGAAGAAGTTTTTGTGGCTTTGCTGATTGTGTGTTTGTAGGCCAGCTACTATATACGCCTTTGATGTTGTTCGCACATCATCCCAGCCATATCTCACGAACCGACGCACTTTTGCCTACGCCTCGAATCATCTTCCAGACGGCATCAAATGCGATACTAAAGGTAATGTGTATGCGGGCACGGGATGTGGTGTTGAGGTGTGGAATGATGGCGGTAGTCTTATTGGGAAGATTGTCGTACCGGGGAATCAGGGCGTTGCGAATTTCTGTTTTGGGGTTGGGGCAGAGCTGTTTTTGTGTGGTGAGCAGAGGCTTTGGAGGGTGCAGTTGGGTGGTGGGAAGGGTAAGGGTAAAGAGGAGGTGGATGGGAAAGGGGAGTGGGAGGGGGTTAGAGGGGATTTATTGGGGTTGTGATTGGATTGGGGATAAGGGATGGGTTTGCGGGGGCTGGAGTTTTGAGGATCTTTGGTGGTGAGGGTTGGGATATGGGTGTGGGCTGGGAGATCATAGGGATTGATCAGTGGACAAGGGGGATCGGATAAGAGCAGTGGTCTAGAAATACAAGGTGGTAGGCGTTGGATTATGGGATTAGATCGTATGATAGATTTGAGGGTTGGATATGAATAGACTTATTACTTCATTCTGAGTCCTTTCACATCACACGGCGAGTTGAAACATTTAGGCGTGGGAATGTTCGGGTTTGGTGGGACATTCTTCACCACAGTCATTACCACAGAACCTGTGAAAACGACTTTAGTAGGGGGCTGGAAACTGGAAGTAAAAGATATCTATGGCATGGGATCGTTCGACACCTCCCAAAGTCGATATAATTCACTCGCTGGAGGAGAGAGTGAGTTGTAGAGTTAGTAGGCTTTCTGGCACGCGATTAGTGTGAGGTGTAGCTTGGTTCATTTGGTATCTCCTTCTTGGGTTCGGAAGTTAGGGGGTTGATGGGGGATCTTTCTACTTGGTCAACATGGGATGGGGATCTAGGCTGGACGGTTTTGGGTTTGTGTTGGGTCAGGGGAAGTGTGTTTGAAGTTTAACGAAACTTTACTTGATTGTTTGGCCGGCTGATCTAGTGCCACTATGCGATTTTTGGGGGCAGGGGGTTATTTCGAAGGGATGGAGTATGGGATTAGTTGCTTATGTGCGTGTCTGGCTGGCTACGGGCATGGTATTCGGTGGTTCGATTATTTGATCTTGTGTATGGAATTCAAAACATTTTCTAAATCTACGTGTGATACTTTCGTAGCTATTGGGATGGAGTGAAGAACAGAATCTAAAACTTCATTCAAAGCCGCATCCTCGGCGCTAACCCAGATTACATTGTTCCGTTAGTACGCGGGGGGGAGACGCGATTGTCCCCCTTTCGCTAAGCGAAGTCCCGTGTGACGAGTTTGCATCACGCTAGCTGAGCCCTATCTTCCAAACTGCGTAACTCTAGAAAATGAAATTGAGATATTGCGAGTTGTCGCTAAGAGGTGTGTAGCATAGATTGGAAGTGAACTGTTGAGGTGGAATTACGAGTTTTGGTTAGGAATTTAGAGGTAATTGGTTGGGTTTGATTTGGTGGTGGTATTGGAGAAATGAAAAAGTGCTGCTATATCGGGTGACATTCAGTTACCTTCTTCTAGATGGTATCCACAATGGCTGTGTATACATTCGCAGTTGCAGATCGTACTTTCAAATGTCGCTGGTTTAGTTCGCGCGCTTGGAATAAAATGTGCAGTGCGAACAACACTAGCAAGTGTTCTGAGAATGAACTCTAAGATGAGGGTTGGGATGGTTTAGATTTGTGATGTTCTCTTACTAGTATCCACAATAGCCGTATATGCGTTCGCAGTTGTAGTTCGCAATTGTCTGCTTCCATAGCTCACTGCTCGGTTCTCGCACTTAGTTTTAGATGCGCAGTTTACAC